>NC_038254.2:27830538-28109162 GCF_000004515.6 Glycine max
CCCAAAGGAAAATGCTTTTGTATATAAAACTACAATATTAAAATCACATAGAATGATTGGTCTATTTCCAATCATTACCTTATTGAACTACAACTAACAAACACCTCTAGTTATTTTGCATTAAAGATACTTAGATACATACATACCACAACAATAAGAGACTCTAATGTCTCGAGTGCAACAATTCTTAGACGAATTATAATCAATTAATGGGCGATTGTTGGGAACTTCCACACTTAAACCACCTTCACCATATTCTTGAAGAGAACCAGTTGTACTGTTGTGCTTCCTTTGTTTATGACTTGGCAGTATCAGTGTTCAAGCAGAGGCATTTGAATATGAACCATTTAATATGTCGTCATTCTTATGCTCAATACTACTTAAATCAGCAAAAGCATTGTTGATGACTTCGTATGCAAGGTATAAAGTCATTCCTGTTCAAGATGACTAATTAGCAAGGGCTATTATCTATGGTCAAATTAAATACAACTTAATGAAGGTCAAATTTTATGTACCAACACCCATGGCAATGGAAAAACACCATCAATAACTAGAAAAACAGAAACACGAGTATTACAAATTTATAACTTTGCAAATTGCATTAGTCCATAGCAAGCTGTCCCTTTGACAACTAAATAAAGCTTCAAACAAATGCATTGGCACACATGCAATTCGCAATTTTTTCAATATAAACAATACCCAACAATGTTTGAAGAGATAAAATTCTCTCACCATTTACATTGTTGTTTGCTTTCTGACTCTTCCACCAGAGACAACGAAATAGCATGATCAATATCTTCATTCTCGTTTTGGTTCCAAGCATCCTACAATTCAAAAACAAGTAAAAAACAATAATAACTTCCAAAAACATTGGTTTCTTTAAGGAGAGTGAGTGCTGACATTTGTTACCCCCGAAGTGGATGGCAAGTAATAACCCGCATCCTCTTTATAGTAATGCCTTTCCGAAAGCTTATTATGGTCTGAGCCTTCAAAATTCTGCTGAGCCAACCCATTCACTCACTTAAATATATTAAATATTGAATCAACTGCAGTGTACCTTGATGGGCAACAAAACTGGTGTTGTTATTACGACTGAAATCAAGAATTTCCAAATTGTTTAATGCCAATCCTGCCAAGGATGGACAAAGGATTGATTGATTACACTATCATTGGTACATATTGAGTACAATAGTCATGTCCATTCATCAGAAAGAGCTATATATAGCATTTAACCCTTTATATATACAAAGTAACACTTTTGTCTTTTAACCCTCTATATATACAAATAATTTCATTTATAGCCTTCCATAAAGAGCTATATATAGCATTTAAATCCCTTGTTTAGTTAAATTACATGTATATAAGGATACATACAAAGGGATGGCATCTGAAACATATCCATGATCAGATCCAACACCCTACATTTCCCAATCTCACCATCCTTTCCAGTTTTCCCAAAATTATATTTAATAATGGATAAATGATAAAGTAAAGTGAGGAGACACCCCTACATAAGTCAAAAGATTGACAGATTTTTAAGCATACATACTCATGTATGAACCAAGAGAGATAGAAGGAAACTTATTTTTTCTTCAGAATTCAGATAGTGGTACATCAAGCAAGCAATACCGAATACATGGACCCTTCAAATGGCTTGCATATTTTACCTTCTATTTGAGTGAGACAGAAGGAAACTTTGTTTTTGCTTTTCTTTATTTTTTTATTTATTTAAATAGAAGAGTGAAATGACAGTTTCTACATGAACAATTGTACTCAAATGGTGTTGCTCCCTAAATGAAAGTTAACTTTGATGAGCTGCAGCTCTACATGCCAAATATGGTTAACAAATTACCTGCTTTTAATTAGAATAATGTAAGATATGAAATTTACCAAAAAGAAACTATGGGTAAAAATATTTCAGTTTATTGTTTGTACTTTGTGCATAACGCATGTTACCTTATCCTAGATAACTGCAGATGATGTAATTAGTGAATGAACCAGGTTTTCTACAGTTGATTTTGAACTGCATAAATCATAATCGTTGAAAATAAATTTTATACATAAATTAAATTATAAAATATATAAATAAGTTTACATCATTAGATTCGATCGAAATTGAAGGTTGATCTTGTTTCCACAAGTAAAAATAAATAGCAAGGACAATTAAAGTACAACATCATACACTTACAAGTGAAGCCCGTGAGGAGCCAATATCAATCAATATCTAGAGTCTCATGGCATCTTCTTAGTTAATGTAGGGAAGGGTAGCAAGCAAGAAAGAAGTCACCATGTTAGCTTCCATTTTCATTAATTAGCAAAATAAGTCCCTTTCAACCAATTTGTAAGCAATTCCAATAATGCTTAGAGCAACATAGAACTATGCACTAAAAATTTAACCATAAATAGAGTGTCGCTATACTAAGTTTATTCCTAACACAAGATTACTGTTTTACTAAAAAAGTAAGTATTCATCAAGCAAAATTGGCATGCAAAGTGTCACTTGCTAGTAACCAACATCCTTTTGAGTCCAAGAAAAATTTTACCAAGTTCTATAGACAATGCAATTTGATCCTTTAAAAGTGTATGTTTAGGCGACAGTTCTTCAGAACCCAAATTCACATAAATACTCCATTGTTGTAGTCATCAACCCTTGACTTGCTAAAATTTCAGCATATTTCTCAACAAGCTTGCACAGAGAAGCACTAAACAACTTCTGCCCAGTTGCCAAGGCAAGAACAATAGTCTTTTCCATTAAATCCTAGCAATAGATAATGTTATCAATTTTATAGCAGCAATATTAGTAAGTGGGAATTTTATAACAGTTACAACAAGAGGGTCAATCTTACCTGCAGAAGGTCAACTTAATATTTTCCTTCGTGCTCATTTGATAGGCTCATTGACCAAATTTCGACAGTTTTATTAATATTTCCAGCACATATGTAACACATAGTTGTAGCTAATGTATTACTAGCCCCCATGAGTTTTGAAGCAAGTGTGTCACAAAGCATAGTCCATTCATCTCTCTCAGCAAACTGTTAACATGTGATAACATGAATAATATGTAATATATAATAAGTCAATCATGAAATTTTGTGGCTAATATGAAGTTTGTAATTTGTACTATTAAAAAGAGATATTCTAGTCTCAAATTAATCCAATCATAATATGACCATTACTCCATTAGTAACAAAAATATGAAGACATGGCCAAAAGATGAAGCCGGAAGATGCAGGCTTTCAATATGCAACAATTATAGAGATGACAATATGTTAACAAGAAATAATAAACTATCAAAAGAAACCCAAGGTATAATAAGAAGACCAAGTGAGTATGAGATGCTAGTAAAACTTCATTAGGTAACTTGACCTTCCTTTTTTTATGAAAGCTTTAGTAGTCTGGTGTTCACTAAGATGAAAAGATCATTGCTCACCATTGTTGATACAATTTGAAAATGGAAATTACCCACAAATGAAAAGATTTCTTAAAAAACAAAATATTAGGTAGGTATTGGATAGAATTTATGTTAAATATAAAATTGATAGTTTATATGATGTTATCATCAACTACCTTCAAGTAGATTGGACCATTTTATATGCAATGCTCCAGTGTACTTTCCCACAAGGAACCATTCCCAACATGAGCAATAACTAATGCTTCAGCCTATTTATTTGCAAAAATGCATTGCATAACTGCCCCCTTCTAGTCCCCAACAAGTAAAGCATGGTGAACACTATCGTCAAATGAAGGGTCAGTGCTCTCTTCCACTCCCACTTCATCTTGGATTTTCTCTGAACCATTGGCATTTTCTGCAACAACAAAGTTGCCAGCAGAAGGAGATACAAGGGTATCAACTTTAGGACTAGGAAGATTATTAAAAAAATCTTCCATATTATAATTTATATATTTATTAGGAATCCTTCATCTCCTAATCTGATTACTATTTTCTTACACAAAGAAACCACCAGACCCACTGTGTAATGGCTAGTGGCTGGGAGGGAGAAGGATCAATAACACAAAGCTACAAAATCCTAACACTCCAAAAATATAATGAGTAGTGATAAAATAAAACTACAAAGGATTACCAAAAGAACAAGCAATTATTTATTTAATAGCAAAGGGGCTAGTCAACTCTTTAAATGACATCGACAAGACCTATTCAATTAACTTAAGGTAATGTACATTTACGGACAGAGGAAAACATTTCTATCATCATTTTTCACAAAAATTATATGGTCAAGAAACTATACTCAAAAGCACAAAGTTATCAACCAATAATCCCACTCAAAAGCAAGTAAAAGAGGCAACCTAATGCACGACACTCAGTCTAGGGAAGTAAGATGCATGCAATTTATCCAACAACTTGATTTTTCCCTTCCAAGTTCTAAAGGATACTAATTTCGTTCTTCATAAGTTCTAACACATCAAAAAAAATTTGTGGTCATACCATTCCGTGCCAATAGTCATCTACATCATCTGTGTCATCATCAACGAAACATCCAACAACAACAATGGCATTCACTTTTGACCTACTCACTAAAGTAACTTGGTACATAATTAAAAGTGGAAAGAAATAGCATGACTAACAAAGCAATATATAAGTTATAAGTTGCAACACACTGTATGATATAAACTAGTCACTGATGTAGCTCATTTAGATTTGAGTCATACCCTGTTTTGGTGAACATGCTTTACGACCCATAACCCTTATGCAATTTCAAAAAACCAAACCCAAACATTCTGTAATAAAAAAATATATTTATTTTTCCACAACTAATTATGAATAAATTGTTAAGTCACCATAATGTTTACAATAAACTTTTATAAAATCTATGAATTCCTCCTATATCATCTAAATCTTTCTAAATCAATTGTTTTTAACTTCTAAAAAGAATGCAGCCCATTTATGGTGAATTTTTTTTATGGTCTCCATGCTAATGGTGTTCCATCACCAAACCACTACAAAATATAAAAAATACAAATTAGTCACATACATGTAAAATTAGATTCTAGTCAAAGTAAACTAATAATTGAAACTTGTTAAAGTACACATACCATGCTCTATTCATTCTTCAAACCCCCCATGACTATGTTCCACATCCAATGCATGACATAATAGCCATGCTCATAGTCTCCACTTTGAACATGACTATAAATTCAATACGAAATATATTTGAATCCCATAATTACATACTTTGCAAATATCACGAGTTGGATTAACAATCCTTCATGCAACCAATATATTACCTTAAAGAGATTTTTTTTAAAGTTCTTCAAGCATGAACCATTCAGCCCAATTTTTTTTTTTTTTAATTTTGCTTATACGAAATTCTGCTTTTTTTTTTTTTTAACAAAGAGATCAAAAGGCTTAACTTTTGCAATGGTTCAGCCTAAAAAAAAATATATATGAATAAGAAGGTAATATAAATGGCAAAGAGAATAAAGAAGGATGTTACCCAATATTTCCAGCAAAGGAAGTGTTGATCCTAGAACCTGAGCTCTGATACCAAATGATATGAACCCTCATGGCACAAGGGCTGACTTAGGATCGTCTAGGATTAAACCTTGATGGAAAATGCGGAAATTGATTAAGGAAATGATGCAAAATAAGGTGGCTAATTTCGTGGGTCTTAATAAGGTGGTTCTTGGCATAAAATGGATGAATGGGATGGTAAAACGTAGGTTAAGTGGTGGCTGGACAGAAATATAGAAATGGCAATAACTGAAGCTACAGGGCTCCAAATGAGGTGATTCCAAAACGAGGTGAAAGGTCTCGTTTTGAAATTCAATTTAGGCTCAAGAATAACTTAATTTGAGTGCGTAAAATGGGAGTTATGGCCACGAGATAATTCTGGGCAGAGGTGGATTTTCTAGAATTGTGGTTTGAAAGAACAAGGGTGATGATGAAAGGAAGGAAAGAATCACTCTTTCCAGCGAGGGCAACACACAAAGGTTGTGAAAGTCCTTTGATACAGCCAAGGTGTTCTTGAATCACTCAAGAATTTAGGAGAATCACTCTCACTAAGATAAAAGAGATAAACTCTAATTTTCTGAATAAAACTCAACTTGTGTTTATTGATAAAATGGTTCAGCTTATATAGAAGCTTTACAGCAGATTTTAGTAATGACCCACTAACCTAGAATTAAAATAACTTAATGCCATTAACCTAGGGAATTAAAAAAAACTTAATGGCTGAGTGTAACTGAAATTGTGGCAACCAAAAGTCACCCCCAACAGCCAACAAGTCAGCCACCATTTGGTCTCCCAAAAGGCTGATGCCTAGGTTGCCAATTGGGCCCTTATTACAACTTGAACTAAACCTAACTAAAGCCCTTTTAGTTGATTAACCCAAAACATATTTTTTGTCAACCAACTTTACAAGGATTGGGCCATTATTTAGACAAACTAAACACTCTAAAATTGAGACAAAGTGGTGTCATTTAGTCCTCCTCCATTTGGGCCATGATACAACTCACAACCTTGGACTTTTCTCCTTGAAACTTGGGCTTGTATTCAAATAGTATGGACAGCACTTGTTGAAGAGCTTCCTTGACTTTCCTTGCTCTAGCCCTTGTCATAGGTCCTCCAAGTCCTTCAAGTGGATCCTTGCCCTTGCTCTTGAACATGTCATCATCACCAATGGCCCCTGAATTGGAGAATAATTAGGTATTGATAATGCAAACATTCTTTAAATGCATTAGTCAAATTTTACTTACTGATTCAAGTAAATTCCTAGGTAGACCTCTCTTTGTGATTCCTTCAATCATGTCTCAATGTAATGTTGACATGCATCAAGTCTATCCTTTGCATTATGTATGGATTGAGGCTCAAGGAATCCATACACGAAACCATGACCCAACGTTATCCTTGAATCATTTATAAACATATTTTTAAGATTACAAATGGAAATTATTAATCACATATATCATAAGGAATTATTAGTTAATGAATCTACATTGAAATAGAATTTACTTACAACCTCCACATCTGCAATATAGATATGTTCAAGCATTTGTCACATGATACTATTTCATTTATATCAGAATATGTTATGAAGAAGAATGCTTCTACATTTGGGATCCTAAATTTAGTACCATCCCACAACAACTCAAGAGACTTCTTGTAAAGATCATACAAATTCTTAATCAAATAACTTAAGGGGTTAATTTCACCAATGGGATTCGACCTATGAACATGTTCTACTTTTTTCTTTGGATGTATCTGTGAATCCTATTTAGTTAATAAACATATTAATTAAGCTAATGTTAGTAAACACTTTTTAACAATCTAAGAATTTCTTAATACAAATAAACATAACTAAATACCTCATGTGAAACAAGTTCCACAACATGTCTCAATAATGCAATGAATGTGTCAAGGGTCTACCTCACATATTGTGCCTCTAAAGTGGAAAAAAGAACTTAAGTGTTATTGTTGCAAACTTCGGTGACACTAACCTTCACCACATTATTTGCATAAGGCATGTGGTGTATGGTTGGCGCCCCCTCATATACTTTTCCCAAGGCCACCAGGCGAGTAGATTGATCATCTTGAATGTACAACCCCATTGTAGGTGACATGCTCTTCTGCTGATGGATTGACAACAGTTTCAACACAACTTACCTTTGCGTTGACAAGTGTAGCCAATACTTGTATATCTACCAAAACTAGGGATGAGTGTTGGATGTCATTTGGCTAAACTCTAATTTTATGGTCGCCTTCAACTCTTCTTTCATTTTCTCCAAACTATGTTTGGTATCCTCTTCTACTTCTCTCTTCCACTCTTCTTTAATGGTTCCTATTATCTCAACCAGTTGTGGTGGGTTGATGGATGTAGTTAGACTATTGGAGCCACATGATGCATGTCTAAAGTATTGGCTAATTGTGACACCAACTCTTGCAGCACAAACATGACTTGGGTGCTCCAGTCGCCGAATTGCAGTATTGAGTATATCCTGATAACCATAGGGAACAAAGCTGTTTTGTGTCGTTTGTTCTTGTAAGGAGTCTTGTAACAAACAAGGCGTGTACATTAATCAAATGGTGTTGTTATTAAATTAATTACATGTCAAAATGAAAGTGAACTCATAATTTTATCAAAAATTTCTTGAGTTGCCTTAGATGTCATTTGCCCGTGTCGCTTTGTGCGTACTGACTTCTACTTCACATGTCTCTGAATGGGAGATGGAGGGTCGACAATCATTGATAAATCCTCAGTCAACATTGCTTCCTCTTGTCTTTTCTTTCTTTTCTTCTCCACGAGGTTCTTCTCAAGCAACTCATAACCCCCACGAGACTATAAGTGTGGACTGTCATTGTATTTTTGAATTTCCTGAGCCTTCTTTCTAATTCCATGTGATAAATTACATAGATTTTCAGCATATTTATTAAAAAAATAATAATTTTCAATTTGAATTTAAAGAAAAATACATCCACATCTAACCCACCAATTAAGGTTTTGTGGCTTGCAACAAATTCCTCCTAACTCTATGGATCCAAACCATACTTAAAACAAGGAATCTGGTCACAAGGAGACTGATCATCTTGACCTGCCTTGTCTAGATATACATATTTAGTGGTCAATGATGACTTAAATTGCCTCCATCTTGTGGCCACCGAAGACATCGCCTTCTTCTTGGCATTGGATGCTTTTAGAATATCAAATTTTCCTTGCATAAGAAATTGTTATGTAACAGTTAGTCAATCACTAACTTTTTAACTTAAATAAAACACATTCAAAAACATAGATAGTTAAGTGGACATACCAAAATGTCATACCAAATTAAATTCTTTAAAGATTCTGGAACAACTTTCTGTTAGAGATAGGGGAGCAACATGAAGATCAAGCTTTGAAGAGTTTTGTCATTTTACATGCCCAACTCATTGAGTGACATTTGTATTAATTGTTGCATCTTAGTCTTAATCTATCCATGTGTACATCATGCATCATCATGTAGAGATATGAAGATTGTTTCTAAGGTTATAAACTTCTTTAGTGCATAAACTCTATGTTTTAATTGATTACTAGCTATCCATAATCGATTACACAAGTCTTTTGAGAAGCTTGTAGAGATTTCTTCATTTTGTTTAATCGATTACCAATTATTCATAATCGATTACACAATTCTGTTGAGACCATGTCTTGTTTTCATGAGTCTCTGCTTTAATCAATTACCAGGTTATCATAATTGATTGCATCGTTCTTGAAAGTGTTCCCAGGAGTGATCAAGAACACTTTAATCGATTAAATCAAGAATTTAATCGATTACATTGTTCTTGAAAGTTTTCCAGGTTTTGGGAAGAATACTTTAATCGGTTAAAATGAGAATCTAATCGATTACTTCTTTGAGATAATCAATTACATTGAAAATTTAATCCATTACAAGCGGTTATAACTATTTTTTCTATAAATAACCACCTTGTGTTCTCACTTTTAACAGCGAAAATGAATGAGCTTTTACGACTCACATTCTAGTCCTTGTTTCTGAAGTTTTCAAAGGTTAAAGTGAGTTGGTAATATCTCTTGAGATCAAGAAGAGATCAATTCAATCAAGTTTGGTTCTTGCATTTGAATGATCAGGTTGTGTTTCTCCTTGACTCTATCTTCATATGTTTTTACATATTGTTGTAGCATATTATTGGTTTTTACAATTTTTTTCTCTTTTGTTGACATTGTGTGACATGCTAGGGGCCAATACGTTCGCCAACCTTGTGATATCGGATGCAACTGCTTACATATACCCATCTCAACCAAATCTTGACGTCACTTCAAACCATCCTTTGTCTTGCCTTTAATGTTAAGAAGTGTGCCAATTAAACTATCACATACATTTTTCTCCACATGCATCACGTCTATGCAATGTCTAACATCTAGATCAGACCAGTATGGAAGATAAAAGAATATTGACCTTTTCTTCCATATATTCTTCTCAGATGCATCCTGTTTTTGGGTCTTCCCAATGATAGTTATGGTGTTCTTCACCTAATCATAAAATTCTTTTCCAACTAAGGGTGTTGGCGCATTTTGATTCTCCTGGCTTTGCTCGCAATCCGGCAAGTGTACCGGATCACACAAGTAGTATAAAATGGTAAGAACCGAGTATCGAACACTCGGGGAACTTGTGTTATTTGGTAAGCTATCTCAGCAAATAGGTGTCTGGTGTGTGTAAATGTAAGAGTGAATAAGAACAGGTGTATAAATTATCTATGCAAAAAGAAAGAAAATCACGTGAGAGAAATGATGTGTAGAAACAAGTAGAGAACACGTTGGTCTTCCTAATAGGTGCCTGATGCTAAAATGATATTCTCTATCTAACAATGCTCCTGTGTTCTTATGGTGTCTCCTGAGATACTAAACTCCGATTCCTCATGATAGTTTAGCCTAATCCTGATCAACCATCGTCCGCAGATTCCTCTTGTAAGACTAAACTCAACTAGGACCGCATTAAGACACACATACTCAACTGAATTATCGCACCCCGATTCCTCGTGAAAGCACGACAACTCAACCCTGCACTATCAAGGACTTTAGAGTCAGACTTGTTTCCACTATTGAATGACCCTAACAAAGCATGCATCTACGTGATCAAGGTAAAGGAATACTGGAATAAAAAGCAGATAGCATAGAGAACACACAAAACATCATTAAATAGATATAAATATATTTACATCACGTACCTACAGGGAAGATCCAACAGAGGATTTAGCTTTCCAGACCAGGAAGCCTTCTTAACAACAAAGAGAAGAACAAGATGAAAGATTGCAAAAATACAAGTGGTGAGGATGTCTCCTTCACCTCTAGGATCTCACAACCACTCACAAACTCATCTCAAGCTCTCAAACCGGCTCCTGTTTCAAGCTCTAGTCTCTGCAAATCTTCACACAGCAAAATCTCTCAAAACTCTCTGGAACTTGGACCTTTCTCTCTCTAGAAACCCTAGACATGCAAAGCTCTGAATCCCAGTCCAAACTCCCTTCACAAAATCTGATTTCAGGCTTAAATAGGTGGCCTTGTTTGTGCTCGTGCGCTTAGTGCACTTATGGACCGCTTAGCGCACGTTAGTGATTTTTGGCTTAGCGCGCCTTTCTCGCTTAGCGGACGAACTGGAGCGGTGCGCTTAGAGATATGAAGCGGTGCGCTTAGCGAACCTGTACAACTCATCTTCTTCTGGATTCTTCCTCGCGCTTAGCCTAGGAGTGTTGGGCTTAGCGGACGCTCGCTAAGCCAGCAGATTGGTTTAGCGAGAAGGTGAAAAACAACACTTTCCAAAGCTTGCCTAATTAACCTGAAATTGAGAGAAAATGATTATTAAACACACAAAATGAAAATACTAAGTTTTTATTACCTATACTTAACAAAAAATACTTATAACACTACAAAATAACCATAAATTAGGAGAGTTTGATACAATTTATACAAGTTTTATACACAAAAGTTAGTCATTTTCACTGACTAACAACTCCCCCAAATTTACAGTTTTTCTTGTCCTCAAGCAAAAAGAGAACAACTGACTTGTCCTCAAGTGACAATGACATGCAGTGACTATGTACAAAGGTGTATGCTACATAAGTTACTGATTGCATAATAAGAGAATTGAGTAAAATGCCCTCATCACTTGTCTTTCACAAGGTATGCAGTTATCCAAAGAGAAGAATGAAATGTAACCTGAACAAATAGATAGTGTTAGGCATAAGACAGATATCAAGGAAAGTAGCTTAAACCACAGTCTCACGGTTACTGTTTCACTCAAGCACATGTGTTTAAGCTTCTTATCCATGACGACTAGCAAGAGGTCCAATCTTTGAACTTCATCTCATGTCATAAAGTCAGAAATGTACAAAGAGAATCAGAAGGACTTTCATGGGCTTGCAATGAGGCTTGGCTATAAAGTTATTGGTTTTTCTAGGATTCAAAGGCTTAAATTCTAAGAGAGCACTAATCCTAGATTCTATCCAATTGATCTTGTGTCATACAAGTAGTGTCCTCACTATTTTTTTCTTCTTAATTTGCTTTTGACCTTATTGTAACAACACAACAACTTTTCTTTTCTTTTTCTTTCTTTTCTTTAATACATAACATAATTGTTGTGTTTGCTGTTGCTTTACCTTTTTCTTTTCATCCCCCTTACTTCATTCCCCCAAATTTGGGATAAATTTGCCTTGAACCATATGCTCTCCTAAAATCTAAGCAAGGGATCAGGAGATAGTTATTTAAGTTTAGGGTTCATTGTATGGCATAATTCAATCAGCTCATAAGGGTGCAAAGGGTACAATTATCAACCAAGGTAAGCTGTTTGGTCAAAAGGCTTGTGTTTACACAAATCATGGCCTTCATCATGTTCTCATTCATACAGTTCATTCTAAAATTCGGAGACTGATACAAAGAATATTACTCAAAGCTAGTCGTTCACTCACAGTTTAAGGTCACACTCTCACCGGTTTTGGTTCAAGCTTTTCTTTCACAATCAATCTATCTACTAACTAACAATTCTAAATGCAAGTTCACATTCTTGTTCTTTCTTGGTCTAACATGCACACTTGCTCAAACTCATGAAAAGAAACACAAACTCCATTACAATCATGCGTTCAATTTAAAATAAAAGCATACACCCATTTTTCACAAATCAATAAAAGTGCTTCACTACCATGTCATAAAAAACAAAGTTAAACTGTTCAAAATGCTTCAGAATAAGCAAACCAACGATTCATAAATAAAACTAACAAAAAGGAATTACTGTACTAAAACCATAATTAAAATAAAAATAAATCAAAAAGCAAAAAGTGACATAAGGAATCAAAATTCCTGTGACTGGTCCTGGGTGCCCTGTGTTTGACCATCCTCCTCATCTATCAGCTGAAGCACTGGAGTAGTTGGAGGAGAAGTGTCCACAGCTAGGACTAGTGTAGTCGGGTCCTCTGGCATCTATAGAAGAGGAGTGGAGGGGTCTACTGCAGGCTAAGGTGAGGGTAGGTTTACCACTGGTGCAAAAGGCTCTGAAGTAGCCTCAAGGGATCGCTCAGGAGTGGCAACAACTACCTGTCTCACCCGTGTCTCCTCTTCCTCTTCTCCTATATCAAATGGCTCTGGGATGGCGGCCTCAGATGACTCATCCTCCATATGCTGAGGTACCTGGGCTGTGGGACCCTCATCTTCCCTATGAAGAGAAGGTTGGGTCCCGGGCCAGGCTACCATTTCATTAAACTGGTCTACTGAAGGGATAGAGTCTGGAGGTGCCACCATCTGTAAACATTGCAGTAAAATGATCTGTCCTTGATGAATGCTCTGAAGCATAGCTTCAAAATGCTAAAAATTTGTCTGAACTGGGACAGAAGGGGCTGCTAAAGTGGATTCTGGAGTAGGAGCTATAGAAGTAGAAGGAAGCTTAGCTGGCCTTGCCCTCGCCCTCCTAGCCCTTAGGATAGAGACTGTTAGATCCTTGGGGTTCCAACAATTCTTCCTGATGTAGGCCAGGTTAATGACCGGGCTCAGGTGCTCAAAAGTAAGGTTGTCAGAGACAACCCCTCTAGCCCTACATAATGTGGTGATCAAAGTAGGGAACCCAAGTCTAGAAGTGTTATACTGGGCTATAGAGGTCATCTGGCCAGAGATCAGCGCTCCTATGTTCATATCCAAGTGAGAGACTAGGCCAAAGATCAGCTAGCTCTATCCACTGTCAGATCAAAGGTATGTGATGTGGGGGCCAAGTTGGAGTATGAGAGGACACTCCACACCTAAGCCAATGTAGTCAAATCCTTCATGAGAATCTTCCCAGGATGGCCCTCAGAGTTCAAGATGAACCCTCGGCTAGGTATGCATAAGGCAACCTCTATCTCTCTGAAGTCCATAGGCAACATGCAGTATCTGGAGTATGCGGGTAGAGTCTCTCCCTCAGCTAATACCACATGTGTCTCTAGGAATGCGTTGAGACTGTCAGCATCAATCTTCACCAAATGACCTCTGACTTTGGACTGCTTTGGTGGACGGTCCTCATAACTGTATAAATTTGCATAGAACTCTTTCCCCAAAGTCAGGTCTATGCTTCCATCGACTAAATTGGTGAGGCGTTTATGGAAATTACGCCTCTCCAATTCATCCTTAAAGTCATCTAGCTCAGTGTGATAAAGCTCTACTTTCCTCTCAGGTAAAATGTTTCTCCCAGAACATTATCTGTGTATTTGGTCCAAGCATCTAATGAAGAGAATCTCCTTGTGTCATATTGAGATGTGGGCCTTCTACCAATGCTCTTTCTCTTTTTGGAAGCCATCTGCAGACAAAGGAACCAAACAATTAATCAGGACACAAGTTATTCAAATTGTGAAAACTAAAAAATAAAACTGAAAAAGACACTGGCTGCTTAGCAAGACATGGTCCGCTTAGCTGGCCTTTGTAAAAAAACACTACTGCTTAGCGACATGTGAAGCCGCTTAGCGGAAGTTGCAAAAATTTAGATTCTGCAGAAATGGCTTAGCGGGACAGCGCCCGTTAAGCTGAACATCTGCCGCAAGGATATTCGCTAAGCTCCTTAAGGGCTGCGCTTAGCGGCACCAACTCTACAAAAATTTCACTAAGTGTTGGGAGATTAGCGAGCGAAGCTCGCTTAGCTCAGCGGATGCCGCAACCAATTGCGCTTGGCCCAGGAAAGCTCGGCTTAGCGTGTGGCTTACAACATAAAATTTGGTTAAGTTACTTGGGCTTAGCGATTCAGCCTTGCTTACCCACAAGTAGTTTAGCAAGAGGATGAGTATTCATCCTCAAAAGATGAACTCGCTTAGAGCGGTAAGCGGGCTTAGTGAGTTCTTCAGAGAAACACTTACATACAATGAGTATTGATGAACTCGCTTAGCGAGTTCATTGCGTTTTCCAGAAAATGCAGAAAACGCAACTCATTTTCTTGCATTTTTCAAGCCTCTAAAAGGCATATCAGACATGCAATGTGTGCCTCATACTCAATTCAGTATACAAGCGTATATAGCCCTAATCTTAAACTAATTCTAACAAAACATAAAAACCCTAAAAATCTAAAGCTACAGTTGAAGTCTTCTACCCTAAAGTTAAGACAAGAAAAAGAGAAAAAGAATCAAGGAACTTACTTGGATGGCGTATGGTTGATGCTTCAAAGTTGAAAATGCACAAAGAAAGCACAGATGGAAAATGTGCAAATTTTTTAAGAGAGAGACTACAAAGACGAAGTTTCTGGAATCTGGCAAATGTGAGTGTAACTGCTGTTACACTCACTTAAGCAGTTTTTCAATACTCTCGCTTAGCGGACCGCTGCGCTAAGCGAGCAAGAGAGACGCTTGGTTTCTCAACAAGGCTCGCTTAGCGGACCTATGCGCTTAGCCGATGTTTCAAATTCAAAATCGGATTATTATTAGTTTTTTTTTTACAGAGAACTGACTTAGCGCGAGGGTAAGTCCGCTTAGTGAGGTCTGCAGATTAGAAAAGCTGCAACTCTCGCTAAGCCAGGCTCTGGCCAGCTTAGCTAAAATGATGCATCTTAAGTACAGAGGAGCATGCGCTTATCTGAGAGGGACTTGCTTAGCGCTCATATTGCCACAATGAATCTCGCTTAGCTGCCATGACTGGCGCTTAGCTTCATGGACCTCAATTATGGCCGTAAGGAATTATGCTTGGCGACAATAGGTCACGCTTAGCTACGGATAAGCTGTGCTTGGTGATCAGGTTGAAGCTTAGCTGAATTCAGATCGAATTGAAGTTAGCTTAGCTCAACCTTGGCCAGCTTAGCGGACCAAATCTGCCTTAGATGCAAGGGTTGGGCGCTAAGCGCTTAAGACTCGCGGCTTAGCGCATGAAAAAAGATGCGCTTAGCGTGAGGCTTGCGCTTAGCGAAAGGACTATTTTTCAGAAAAAGTTTTCTAAGTTATTTTTCAGTCCTTTTTCCAAGAAATTGAAACCCTTATGTTAAGCATTCAAAGATGGGCTGATATACTCCCATGTACAAATTATATAGCAAGTTCCAAATGATTAAATGCAAGAAAAACAAAGATAATAGAAATTAAAAACTGGGCTACCTCGTAGGAAGTGCTTCTTTAACGTCATTAGCTTGACGCATAGCTTACTACCTTCAAGGTGGCATGAAAGTCACAAAGAACACATCTTCCTTGAAGTTTTGCCTTTTAGCTAAAAATTTCATGAACTTCATATAATCTGGAAGGACATTCCAAATCATTTCAAGCAAGGTGTTAGTTATTAAAGAAAGAATGGCACTTAAGGTTTCCTCATGCTGTCCTTGCCTTCCTTTCTTGTCAATCAGTTGATGAGGAAGGTTATTGCTTTGGAGAATATTTTCTTGTTGGTTTTCTACTGTTGAGTACTTCTCCCATTGTTGTTGTGCTTGTTCCTCATCTTTCTCCTCATCTTTTTCTCTTGACTCATGCTCTTTTACAGGGCTTTTCTCTTGAGCTTCAGCCTCTACAAAGGATTTTTCTCGTCTGGACATAAATTGAGTAACTGCTTCTGCCAGCTCACTAACCTGAATTTCTACACTTTGGAGTGCTTGTTGAGTTGATTTAGTTGTTTCCATGAATTGCATCAACATTTTATCCAGATTGGAACCTTTTTCTGCTTCATTTTGATAGTAAGGTTGTAATTCTTGTCCCCCTTGAAAGTTTTCTATTGAGTAGTTCTTAGCAAAATGAATTTCATGATTTTTTTTATTGAATTTTGATTAGCTTTTGAGCTGGCAAGGTATGCCATGAATTCTTCAAACACACTTTCGAGATTAGGAGTTTTTTTTTTCATATTGATTGTAAGGACTTAACTTCTATTCGCACCCTTGATCGTGTGCCATTAAGATATTCATTTCACCCCTTAAAAAGCTCCAAATCTCATGGAACTAAATCATCTGCAGAAGATTTACTATGCATGCAAAGAACTAACAAGAGCAGCTGTCACCAAGTCAAGAGAAAAACAAACATAAACAAAAACAAATATTCTCAAGTAATAAAAAAAATAAAGAATAGACACCTAAAAACGAGCTAACTTCCCAAATAAAAGGAAGTTCCCCAGCAACGATGCCAAAAACATGCTCGCAATCCGGCAAGTGTACCGGATCGCTCAAGTAGTATAAAACGGTAAGAACCAAGTATCGAACACTCGGGGAACTTGTGTTATTTGGTAAGCTATCTCAGCAAATAGGTGTCTGGTGTGTGTAAATGTAAGTGTGAATATGAACAGGTGTATAGATTATCTATGTAAAAAGAAAGAAAATCACGCGAGAGAAATGATGTGTAGAAACAAGTAGAGAACACGTTGGTCTTCCTAATAGGTTCCTAATGCTAAAAAGATATTCTCTATCTAACAATGTTCCTATGTTCTTATAGTGTCTCCTGAGATACTAAACCCCGATTCCTCATGATAGTTTAGCCTAATCCTGATCAAGCATCATCCGCAGATTCCTCTTGTAAGACTAAACTCAACAAGGACCGCATTAAGACACACATACTCAACTAAATTATCGCATCCCGATTCCTCGTGAAAGCACGACAACTCAGCCCTGCACTATCAAGGACTTTAGAGTCAGACTAGTTTCCACTGTTGAATGACCCTAACAAAGCATGCATCTACGTGATCAAGGTAAAGGCATACTGGAATGAAAAGCAGATAGCACAGAGAACACACAAAACATCATTAAATAGATATAAATATATTTACATCAAGTACCTACAGGAAAGATCCAACAGGGGATTTAGCTTTCCATACCAGGAAGCCTTCTTAACAACAAAGAGAAGAACAAGATGAAAGATTGCAAAAATACAAGTGGTGAGGATGTCTCCTTCACCTCTAGGATCTCACAACCACTCACAAACTCATCTCAAGCTCTCAAACCGGCTCCTGTTTCAAGCTCTAGTCTCTGCAAATCTTCACACAGCAAAATCTCTCAAAACTCTCTGGAACTTGGACCTTTCTCTCTCTAGAAACCCTAGACATGCAAAGCTCTGAATCCCAGTCCAAACTCCCTTCACAAAATCTGATTTCAGGCTTAAATAGGTGGCCTTGTTTGTGCTCGTGCGCTTAGTGCACTTATGGACCGGTTAGCGCATGTTAGTGATTTTTGGCTTAGCGCGCCTTTCTCGCTTAGCGGACGAACTGGAGCGGTGCGCTTAGAGATATGAAGCGGTGCGCTTAGCGAACCTATACAACTCATCTTCTTCTGGATTCTTCCTCACGCTTAGCCTAGGAGTGTTGCGCTTAGCGGACGCTCGCTAAGCCAGCAGATTGGCTTAGCGAGAAGGTGAAAAATAACACTTTCCAAAGCTTGCCTAATTAACCTAAAATTGAGAGAAAATGATTATTAAATACACAAAATTTAAATACTAAGTATTTATTACCTATACTTAACAAAAAATAGTTATAACATTACAAAATAACCATAAATTGGGAGAGTTTGATACAATTTATACAAGTTTTATACACAAAAGTTAGTCGTTTTCACCGACTAACAGGCTTCCATTAAAAGCTTTTTGAATCGCCGATACGGGTGATAAGGTTTGAGAAATCTCCGATGCCTAGTATACACTTCTTCCCATGTTTTTGTTGAACGTAACTTGTCTCTTTCTCACAGATAGGACATGTGTGATGCCCTTTGACACTATATACACTCAAATTCTCATATGCTGGAAAGTCATTAATAGTACAAAATACCATTGCACGCAACTCAAAGGATTGCTAGAGATTCTCATCAAACACATCAACCCCGTATACCCACAATCTTCTCAAGTCATCAATCAAGGGACAAAGATAGACATCAATATCATTTCTTGGCTGTCTTGGACCCGCTATCATCATACACAACATAATGTATTTGTGCTTCATGCATAACTACAAAGGGAGGTTGTGAATCATCAACAAAACAGACTAGGAACTGTGGTTAGTGCTTAAGTTACCAAAAGGATTCATTCCATTCAAAGCAAGACCAAGCCTTAGGTTTCTTGGCTCCTCCCCAAAATTTGGAAACAATCGATCAACTGTCTTCCATTGGGGAGAGTCACCTGGATGTCAAAGAAATCCATCACTTTTTCTGCCATCTGCATGCCATCTAAGGTTTTTTGCATCATCTCCATTAGAAAACAATCACTTAATCCTTAAAATTATTGTAAGATACCGACACACCTTTGTCGGACGACCATTGTTTGTGCTTGCATCATCACTACATTCGTCATCATTCACTTTGTATTGTGATAACTCACATATGGGGCACTTGCGCATTTTGGGAAACTGATTTTTGTATAATATGCAATCATTAAAGCATGCATGTATTTCTGGTACTCCATACCCATAGGACATAATATCTTCTTTGCTTTGTGGTGATTTTTTGGCAATGTGTTATCTTTAGGAAGCATCTTCTTCAACACGATAAACAATTCAGTGAAGCTTTTGTCACTCCACCCAAATCTTGCCTTCAAGTTGACCAAATCTAACACCATGACACCGTGTGAAGCTTGTGCACTTTGGATACAATGGCTTCTTTAAATCACTTTGTAATTTCTCATACAAAGGTGCATGTGCTTGCCAAAAACACTATTTTTCAAGATTGCGTATCATGTCCTCTATATGATCTCTGATGTCTACATCAACATGCTCAGTGTGAGACGTTGTTGAATTGTTTGACAATTCACCATGACATATCCAATTTTTATAATTCTGAATGATCTCCTCATGTATGAGATGTGATCTTATGTCATTGACTGACAATCATCTCCCCTTCCCACATTTAGCACAGGGACAAAAATATTTTCCATCCATAATTGGTGCATTTCGTTCAGTAAATTCCAAGAATTGTTCAACCCCATTCTCATACTCGTCATTGATGCATGATGCTTTCATCCAACTTCTATTCATGTGTCCTCTTTTGTCATACTCATAAGCTTATCCCATATGCATGAAGATCTCACTTTTTTCATAAAAGGTGTGGCTCTATCCCATCTAGGAGGACATTTTTATACTTGATTCATACGTAAAGTTAAGTTCTTTTCTTAAATTTGATGAAATTTTGGTAGCATTTCACATTGATCTCCAACTACACGACATGAAAGCGGTGACATCAATTCACCACTATCAAGTATGCACCCAATGAACAAAGTCATATGCACTAAACCGAAATTTAACAAAAGATAATTAACCTATACGTATGAATTATGTATAAAAAATGACTCTTCCTAAACTATACAAACAGACAATTCAAGATTCAATACAATGATTAATCTAAACTATCCTTATTACTCATTGTATTGAATCTCAAATGAAAAACTAAGGTTCACTGATAACGCACATAACTTAATATAAAATAATACTCATATGTCAACAAACATGTAATAAGCACAAAAGTATCACAAAGAGATACATACCTCGAAAGATGCTCACTAACAAAAGCAACGAGTGTGATGATGGCAGTGAAATATTATACAAAAGTGTTGAGTCAAATACATTGTAGGCTAAAAGAAGCCTTACCTTCCTAAGTTTGAGTAAAAAACTTGTACCTACAACCAAAACCAATTGTTAAAGATTAAAAATTAAAAATTGTTGGCATAACAAGATTAATTATAATAACTTTTTATATATAACAAGATTAGTTATATATGTCAATATTACTCTGTTCCAAAGCTTAGGCATTAATTCCTCGTACAAAACTTAACAATGTAGTGACTATGAGTTTAAATACAATTGAGGTTCAAGGGGAATGGAGCCAAAGCATCAGACATGGGATCACCCAAAATAAATAAAAATAAAAATAGCACTCTATGACACACACAATAGTTAAATCTAACATGTAGATAAGGCATAGCATGAAAAGATCAACACAAGTTGTCCTATTTCTAAGATTAGTTCGTGTTTCTATGCTACCATGACCTATATGACCTATTAAATTAATTCCTTGGTTTGAAATTTCCAAGCATATAACAGGTTGTCCTGTCAGCATATTTCTTCAAATTGTTGATCATAAATAAAACTGGCATTGAATATGTTTGTTAAGATTCCTGGGGTTGCAATAATATGCGTCAAGTCTGCATTGCTTTGCTTTTCTAATGCAAATTCAGTCAGAGAAAGGTATATACAATAGTAGGTACTTGTAACCAAACCATTTCATGCTAAATAAAAAAAAAATCGAGCTGAAATGGATCAACTGGGAAGAAGCCAAGGGAAACATAGAAGACAACACCGGAAGAACAATTCAGGTCGTAATCCCTGACACCTCTAGTAATTTTTTCTTCTTCTGACAAATGGAGACAAAAATTACCGAGTTAATTAATAAATTACCTTTTAGTTATATAATATTTCATTTCTAATATAAAAGTTAAGTGCAACAGACATCACCAAGGGATAATTAATGTTTGTATTTGCTTTGTAATTTATTTGTAGTAACAATATTGTAGCTAGGCAAGTACTGAATAATTTATTTCATTGTTACATTATTATGGTATATTTGTTGAGCATTGACACCTCGGGAATTGCGTCTCTTGAGGAACTGCACAAGAGTTTGGTCTCAAGTGGGAAGCAGGTAAGGGGTACCAAAAGTGCTTTGAGGTTTTACACTTTAATTTGCAGTTAATTTTGTGCTTATTTACCAATTTCTAATGTTAGTTTCACTTGACTAGCAATTGCTAATCCTCGTTGGCAAGTGATTTACAAGCTAAAGGCGACCAACTTTGGAGTAGAGAAATAGAGAAATTCTAATGAGTTGATCAAGGACCCTAATATTCATTGTTAGAGAAATAGAGAAATTTTATAGAGGCACGAGAGGATTGAAGTATGAGTTCTAAATTACAGCCAAATGAACTAAGGAAACAATGGAAAGGCTTCACATGCTAACTTAGGACGGTGAGACTTTTATATGCAATGCTTCATATTGAACTTTATATAGAAGGATGGAAGAGTTAAAATATAGAGACAGGAATGATTCCATTACCATAGGGCGGGATTTTGCCTATCTGAAGTGCTGTGCGTTTTGATGGGAGATTCTTGAAATATGGAGTTGTTTTTAAGTTTGATATTTATAATTTACTAGTTTATGATGATAATGCTTTTATTTTAATTTCTTTCTTGTAACTTATTGTTTATGGCAGGTTGGTTTCGAACTACTTAATATTGTAAGACACAATGGTAGCAAAAATCCGGCAAAGTGCTACTGAGTCTCGCAATCCAAAGTGCTACTAATATTTATAATTTACTAGTTTATGATGATATTTATGACTCTGATTGGCAATTCTTGGTTGATTATTTTAGCAGCCCTTATTTTGAGGTACATTAATTTATGATGCAGAGATTTCTGGTTAACTCAATGTTTGCTCCTATATGATCGTCACATGTATTTGTATGACATTTTTTTGTGTAATGTTGAATAAGCATATAATTTTAACAGCGTGACCCAGTGACCGGAAAGGAGCCCGAATTGCAGACTTTTTGGCAGTTGACACACAAAAGGGAAAATGGGGAATGGATTGACGAAGCATCTAAGGAAATCAAAGTGATTGCATTTTAGATTACTGCTATATTTTTTACATATAATTTGATTTGATGTTCCTTGTCTTCTCTATATGGCTAATTGTTGTACCAATTCATTGTAGGACAAAGTTGCTGAATAAATTAATGAGAAGAGATGTCAAATAGAAGATTCTCACGAAGTGGTGGAAAGAATGGAACAAGAAATTATTAATACTGCCTGCAAGACAGTGGTTAGGAAGGAATCATTTATGCAAGGTTTTGGAGCAGGACTAAGGTCATCATCATCAAGCTCAGGTACAATTAGGATGCCCAAAAAAGGGAGATAAAGAATGCTAGGAAAGAATGCAATGAAATAAGAGCTAGACTTGTTGAGGTTGAGTCCTGTCTAGAGGAGGAGCGGTTGAAACGCAAGGAGATAGAAGCTGACGTAGCTCCATGTGGAGCTAGTAGGCCTTGGATCTTCTTCATCAATGGAGTCCTTTGTTTCTTGAAGATCAATGGCAGTGGAATGAAGATGGAAGAAAGATGATTGGAGATGTCACTTCAAGGAGAAGATGAGTCAAGAAGAAGCCCACCACCATAGGAAGCCATGGATAAGAGCTTGAAGGTAGGAGAAGATGAGTGGAGGGAGAGGGAGAGAAGGAACACAAAATTTTGTGCCTCAAATGAGGTCTGAACTTTGAAGTGTAATTCTTAAATGATCAAAGTTGAAAAAATGTACATACATGGTCTCTATTTATAGCCTAAGTGTCACACAAGGGAAATTTGAATTTCAATTCAAATTTCACTTGAATTTGAAATTGAATTTGTGGAGCCAAATTTTGGAGCCAAAATTTCACTAATTATGATTAGTGAATTTTAGCTATGGTTCAACCCACTAATCCAAGATCAAGTCCAAGATTCTCCACTAAGTGTGTTTAGGTGTAATGAGGCATGTAAAACATGAAGGACATACACAAAGTGTGACTATATGATGTGACAATGGGGTGTAGCAGGCAAATGTTCACCTCCCCCTCTAAAATTTAATTGGATTGGGCTTCTTCCAATTCAATTAAATTTATTTCTCAACATACGCATCAAATATTCACTTAATACATGTAAAATTACAAAATTACCCCTAATACAAAAACTAGTCTAGCTGCCCTAAAATACAAGGGCTAAAAAATCCTACATTTCTAGGGTACCCTACCTACATTATGGAGCCCTAAGTACAAGACCCAAAAATAATGAAACCTTAATCTAATATGTACAAAGATAAGTGGGCTCATACTTAGCCCATGGGCCCAAAATCTACCCCAAGGCTCATGAGAACCCTAGAGCCTTCTCTTGCATCTCTTACCCAATCTTCTTGGAGTCTTCTATCAAATACCCTTGGGGGGTAGGATTGCATCATTAGCTCGTTTATTGGATCATCAAAATGAGATGCAGAAGATCAGCAGTAAGGTTCAAACCACCATCCAGGCTGCATTGTCTCAATATCTTCCTTAAGTAAGTATAAAAAGATAACTATAGTGTAGGATATTAAATTTTATGTACATTGGTTTAAGTTGACTTGAATTTTAAAATAAAGTATCCAAATATAGTATTAAGATGTTTTTATGAATACCAAAAGATCCGAGCTTCGGTAACAAAATAATTGGCAAAATATTTGGAATTTTTAGTCTTTCTATTGGGAATGAGAATTGAGATTATTAATTAGTTGTGTCTGTTCTAGATTTCTTTCCATCTTCCTCATCTTGAATATTGTCACTTTCTCCCAATTCTAACAAAATAAGTTATTTACTTGCTAGTTAGATGCATACACTATTAAGTTATGCCTTCACTTTGTATGCATTTTTTTTTCATATTTCATATGAATGTTTCATCTTAAAAATTCCCCTTTGTCATGTTCTTGTTTCAAAAAATGGTATTAACTTCTGTCTTATTGATAGATGGGGAAAGGTGCATGTTAGAAGATATCCTTGGAAGAGTTAGAGATCTATTAGTTTGTTAGGACAACTAGGATGACTAATTGTTAGTTAGTTATAACCAACTATTAGTTAGTTAAGAAGCTATGAATAAAATTGAGAGGGGTTAGTAAGAGGTTGGAGAGAAAACTGGAATTAGTAGGAGGGTGATGAAACCTAAAACTCATCAGTGTGTGTAACCTCAAACAATATTTCCAATTTCCCACCGTAAGGGAAGAGGACAAGCTAGAGGTTGTAATGGTCGCGATGGATGGGAAAGCTCTGGGTTGGTTTTAATGATGGGAATCTTGGAATCTAAACCATTCTTGGGATGGATTCAAGATTGCTGTCACCCAAAGGTTTCAAGCTTCGAGCCTAGGAAATCCTTTTCAAGCGTTGCTGGCAATGGAACAAGAAGAGACAATGTAAGGATTCATAGGCCAATTTGAAAAGTGTGTTGGAACGGTGAAGGGGTTGGAGGAGCTATTTCTGGTGGAAGTGTTCCTCAAGGGATTAAAGAAAAAGATGAGCACTGAGGTAAGGCTTCATGAACCAAAGAACATGATGGAAGCTATGGTTAAGGCTTGAAGAGTGGAGGATAAGAACAGAGTTTTAGGAAAGTTACCCGAGGTGACTGACCTTCAAAATGCTGCAAAAACATTGACAAGTGGTTGGAAAGGTAGAAGAACTTTCCACAATTTATCTCCTGCGGAGGTAAATGAGAAGATGAGGAAGGAAGAGTGTTTCACATGTGAGGAGAATTATAATCCTACACATGTGTGCAAAAATAAACAGTTTAGATTGATGATTATGGAAGAAGAGAAGGAAGGAGATCCTAAGGAGTAGGAGATGGACACAAGATTAGGTGTCAAGGAGTGTGTAGATCCTTGCCTATTGGATTGCAAGATTTACAGTTCATACATAATTGTTACTTGTTTGACTTGGGTGGTGTGGATTTGGTGTTAGGAATGGAATGGTTGGCTGGATTAGGGGAGATTGAGGCCAATTTTGAGAAAATAACATTAATAGTGCCAATGCAGAACAAAAAAGTCATATTGAGGGTTGAACCAGAGTTGATAAAAGCTACCATTAGCATGAAAATGATCAAGGGTACCAAGCTGAAGTCTGACCAAGGGTTTATGGTGGAATTAAAAAGGGTGGAGAGAGAGAGAGAAGTGTGTGGAAGCAGTTCTTGACCAAGTGGTACAGTTGCTGACACAATTTGAATAGGTTTTTCATGAACCTTAAGGGCTACCACTACATCGGGAAAGAGATCATGCTATCACTATCTAGGAGGGAACCAAGATTCGCAATTTAAGGCCCTACAATACCCACAATACTAGAAGGATGAAATTGAAAAGAAGTTAAGAGATATGCTAACTGCTAGAATTATTAGAACTAGTACTAGTCCATATGCTAGTCCAATTATTTTAGTTAAGAAAAAGGATGGGAGTTGGAGATTCTGTGTAGACTATAGGGCACTCAACATAATTAATGTGCCAGATAAGTTCCCTATACCAATTATAGAGGAATTATTAGATGAAATGGGGGGGGGGGGGGTAATTGGTTTTCCAAGCTAGATTTTCATTTTGGGTATCATCAAATTCTAATGAAGGAAGAGGATATCCAGAAGACAACTTTCAGAACTTATGAGGGTCATTATGAATTCTTGGTCATGCCTTTAGGGTTTACTAATGCACCATCCACCTTTCAGGCACTCATGAATGAGGTGCCTCAACCCTTCCTAAGGCAATTTGCATTAGTATTTTTTGATGATATACGAGTATATAGAAGTAGCTTAGAGGACTCCCACATGCACTTGAAAGCAATCTTACAAGTTTTGTAGCAACATGAACTAAAGGTGAAAAAGAAAAAGTGCAACTTTGGTCAAAATTCATTGGAATATTTCGGGCATATCATCTCAGGAAATAGGGTGGAAGCTGACCCTAGTAAATTGGCAGCAATGGCTGAGTGGCCTAGGCCTAAAGATGCTAAGGGATTAAGAGGATTCCTGGGGTTAACATGGTATTACAGGAGATTTGTGAAGGATTATGGGAAAATTACACAGCCCTTGAATGCACTGCTCAAGAAGGATGCATTTCATTGGAGGGAAGAGGCCACTCATGCCTTTGAAGAACTTAAGGTAGCAATGAAGAAGCTTCTTATTCTTGCAATACCAGATTTTTCTAAAGGCTTTATCTTGGAAACTGATGCATCAGGAACTGGACTGGGAGTAGTATTATTGCAGGAAGAGAAACTCTTAGCTTTTTGGAGCAAGGCTCTCTTAGACAAGGCTCAACTCAAGTAAGTGTATGAGAGGGAATTGATGGCGAAGGTGTTAGGCACTATCTGCTAGGTAAGAAATTTATAATTAGAACTGATCAAAGGAGTTTGAAGTTCTTAAATGAGCAGAGGCTTATGAGAGAGGAACAATTCAAATGGGCTACTAAACTAATTGGTTATGATTTTAATATTCAGTATAGACCAGGGAAGGAGAATATAGTGGTTGATGCACTATCTAGACAATTTTCATTTTCAGCAATTTCATTGGTGCAAGAGGAGGAATGGGCTAATTGGGGGAAGAAAAACAAGCTAGCCCTCAATTATATGAAATTTATCAAGGAATTTTGACTAAAACAACATAGAAGCCTGGATATGCCATTCATGGAGGTAAACTAAACTTCAAGGATAAACTAGTTTTGTCAAACAATTCCACTAGAATTCCTCTACTTTTGAAAGAATTGCATGACTCCCCTTTGGGAGGACACTCAGGGCTTTTTAGAACCTTCAAGAGAGTGGCTAATGTGGTGTTTTGGCAAGGAATGAAGAAAACTATAAGGGATTATGTTGCTGCATGTGAAATCTGTCAGAGAAATAAGGCCAGTACATTAGCCCTTACAGGGATGTTGCAACCACTGCCTATTCCAACTAAGGCGTGGACTGATATCTCCATGGATTTCATTTTAGGCTTACCTAAAGCTCAAGGAAAGGACACTATATTAGTGGTAGTGGATAGGCTAACTAAGTATGCTCATTCTCTTGCAAGTCACCCTTATACAGCTAAAGAAGTAGTTGAGTTATTCATTAAAGAAGTAGTGAGACTACATGGTTTTCCTGCCTCAATAGTATTTGATAGAAACAAACTTTTCATGAGCCTCTTTTGGAAGGAGTTGTTTAGGAAAGTAGGAACCCAATTAAAGATGAGCACTGCCTATCATCCTCAAATAGATGGGCTGATTGAAGTAGCTAACCGATGCTTAGAAGATTATTTGAGGTGTTTAACAGGAACCAAACCAAAATAGTGGTCTGGGCTGAATTCTGGTTCAATGCCAACTACAATATCTCTACCAAAATGTCTCCTTTTAAAGCTTTGTATGGTCAGGAACCCCTACTTTTAGTTAAAGGAGCTGACATTCCTTCCAGATTGGAAAAGGTAAATCAGTTGAGTAAGGATAGAGATGAATTATTGTAGGAATTGAGGAACAATTTGCTCAAGGCTCAGGATCATATGAAAAGATATGTGAATAATCATAGAAGGGAGCTAGTCCTGCAGGAAGGAGATTGGGTCTTTTTGAAATTGCAACCTTATAGAATGAAGTCTCTAGCAAGAAAGCCAAATAAGAAGCTAAGTCCACGATTTTATGGACCCTGCAAGGTGATACTGTGATATCCTGGAATTTCTACCCGGAATTTTTGTAAATATTACATTTAAATAATTAATAAAATATATTATTCAGTGTATAATTATATATATATATATATATATATATATATATATTCTTGGTAGAAATATGTACATTGGGGGAAAATACGTGGGTTAGACTAATTAATGAAGAGTAACCCGTAACTGGATGGTTCTGGATTAATTCGCAATTAATTAGTCTAAAAATTATCGTTTTGTCTGCAACTAATAATTAAACAAAACCAACCTCTGAACCATGCTCAAGGTCTCATTCTGAGCGTTTTGATATATATATTGCTCTAGAAATTTCCAGCCTCTTCTCCTTCTTCCCCTACGTTTTCTTCTTGCTCCTCCATCACCATTGTTAGCCTTCTTCAAGATTCAAATTCTTCTTCAATTCCACACAAAATTTCAAGCTAAAGCTATTTTTGGAGCCTAGGAACCTACCTCTACATCAAGGGACCTTCAATTCCATGTAAGGGTGGACTTCTCCTCACTTGAAATCTGAGGGTGTTGGGTTCTTGGGAGCTATAATGGGTAGTTCTACTAGGTTATCGCATTTAGGTAGTTGTTTGTGAAGGAAATTGTTGTAAATCATGCTAAAACTTGATATGTTTAATTTAAGCAAAACTGCCCATGTTGATTGATGGTTAAATAATGATGTTTTGATGCATATGCATGCTTAAAATGCAGTTAGTAAACTGGTAGAGAAGATGGGTAGAGTTAGCTTAGAGTTAAATGTGAGGAAGGTAGTGTTGTAGGTGGAAAAGTGTGAGATTTTGAGGTTTAGAAGGCCAAATTTGGTGTTAGTGGAAAGCTGAGTTTGAAGTGAGTTGATTCTAGTTTAGAATGTCAATTAGGACTTGTAGGGAAGCATAGTGAGAGCAAATGAGAAAAATTAGTAGCAAATGTGAAAAGAGAGTCATTTATAGTGTAAATTGAGTGTTGAGAGGTCCAATTTTGAATAGGTGGAGATTTTACTCTAAAATCAGTTTTAGCAAGTCTAATTCAATGTTATAGACTTGATGAAGATGAGAGTTTACCCCAAAATCACCCAATTCTAATTTTCACCTTTCAAACCTTGAAAATTCACTAAATTTTGTTGGTTTTGGATACCTATATTTTGATTTACCTTTGTTTGAGGTTTGTAATTAGTTTGAACATGATTTATACATGGTTTAAGACTTGTAGGATCAAATTTGAGTGGAATTGGATGTATATAAGTTAGATTTTAAAAATCTTCAAAATTATGCAGAAAAGCTGTCAAATTATGCAGAAAATTCGATTGTGCAGTACCAGTTTTCACTGTCGCGATAAAAAATTTATATCTCGCATTATAGATATTCTTTCACAGATTCCAATGGTCAAAACTTAGACTTCTGTATTAGGAACCTTCAGTTAAAATTTCAAGGCGAGCCAATGGTTAACAAATCAGGGATGGAAACTTTACTGAAGTATGTTTGTAGGAAAAACCCATTGGAATTTGAGCGAATCCTGTGTAAAAATTTCTGATTCCAATCTGGTTTTTTTTTTTCATGGTAGTTTCATTTCAAATTGAATTGTATTGGTTCCCAAGGAAACTATTAAGTCTTGTGGATGTGTATATTGAATTGATTGATGGTGAGCATGAGAGTAATTCGAGAGAGAAACCGGAGGAGACTACAACTATAAGAGATGATGCATTGCAGTGGTTGACAATATTAAGGCTTGGAGGGATTGATGGGAACCCGGTGCTGAGAGGAACGAGGAGAAGAACTACGTACGCGTACATGAGCTCAAATTAAAGGTGGGCAACTGGGGATGGTGTGCTTATGCTTGGGCTTGTGGAAATGGAATATTTGCTTTGCGCCATCGCCCGACCGCCACCTAGTACCACATATGATGGGTGCCCCATAATCCAATAAACCCTGTGTGAGAAAGTGTGGAAGAGTGAGTCTTCCAACTTTTATTAGTTGACCACAGAGTGGTACCTGAGGATATGTCCTGGGGGTCAGGAGATCTTGGGGACGTCAGGTGGGGTGCTATTGCTCAAAACCAAGCTTGACCAATCCCAACCCAACCCAGACATAGTCATCCAGTGAGAACCTGTGATGTACCTCAGCAGGTGAGCTCCTGGCAGTCAACCAATAAAGGAGCAAAAGTCCACGAGGCAGGGAGGCTTGTGTGGCAGCTGGCCAGCTAACTATCTTGGAAATAATTATCTGAAAAATTCCCTCTGGTAATCGATTACAAGACTTGTGTAATCGATTACAGGTTTTAAAATTTGAATCAAAACATTTAGTAACTGCTGGTAATTGATTACCATTTATGTGTAATTGATTACACAGTGTAAAATTTAAATTCCAATTTGTAATGGCTGCTGTAAATCATTTTTGGCCACTGGTAATCGATTACATACTCTGGTAATCGATTACCAGAGTGTAAATCTCTTGAAAAAGACATTTTGACTGTACGCAACAGTCATAGAGGGTAACGAGAGGTGCCAATTCTGCGACACATTTCGACTCACTGCTACATTGCTTGTACATCTGGAGCAACCCGCACACACACTTCAGCAGCCTGTGGAGTGGATACTACCTACGCTACCCCATATCGACTAGTTGAGCCCGTTCAATTGATAGAGATGTCATCCTCCGAAGAGGATCCTGAAGGGGACCCAGAAGAGTTATCTCCTGAACCTACTATGGATGCCCCTGACTTACCAGAGGATGATGAGGACCCATTTCCTGATGTTGATTCTCTAGAGGATATTATGCCAGCACCCGAGGCAGACTCTACAGAGGAGAGTGGTCCTGGAGGGATGACGAATAGCGACGACTCTTCATCACAGCAGACGACTCCTTAGATTAAGCGTATATACTTTTGTGGGTGGGTGTATCTAGTTCAGGCTGCTAGGTTTACTCTTTTGATTTTTGGGTGGGTAGACCTCTTGTATAGAAATTTTGATGATTGTATATATTGTGGCTGAAGCCACCACAGTTATTACCTTTGCTATGGATGTCACTGTACTATTTTGCAAACTCCCATGTTTTGGACAATTTTCGATGATGAAAACAATTATGTTTTATCTTGTTATTTGAAAAAGAATGTTAATGAACTTTATTTGAAAAGAGTTTACCGAATGCACCTTATTATTTCTCACGTGACGACCTAAAATGATGGCTGGTATTTTTTTTAGAAAAAGAAAAATAGTTTGGAGGTTATGAGTGATCATAAAGAAATGAAACCGAATAGAGTTGTGAACTGGCCACTCAGGACACTATAGTGATAATTTTCCTTCTGAAATTAATTATCGTGAAATAAATAACAGTGCAAAAAAAATTTCCATGGTTTTTTTTATTTAATTTATTACTATTAAACCAGTCATTAGTTTAGGGACACCACAAATACAGCGAATTGGAGGGGTCGCTTGTAAACTGGAACTCCTAGAGGGTAGTAAGATACATCCGGTGTTCCATACATCCCTGCTCAAGAAAGTGGTTAAGCCCAATTGTTCCCCTCAACCATTACCAACAACCTTGAATGAGAATTAGAAACTGCAGGTCGAACCAGAGAAGGTCATGCAGAGTAGAATTTTAGAAGATGGCAGAAAGGAAGTTCTCATCAAATGGCAAGATTTACCCCACCATGAAGATAGCTGGGAACTTGCTGATCAAATGTAGACTATTTTTCCTCAACTTGACCTTGAGGACAAGGTCCATCTTGAAGGGGATGGGGGGGGGGGGAATATTGATAGATGGAGAGTGATGTATGTTAGAAGATATCCTTGGACGGGTTAGAGAGTCGTCAGTTTGTTAGGACAACTAGGATAACTAGTTGTTCGTTAGTTATAACCAACTATTAGTTAGTTATAATTGGGAGGGGTTAGTTAGAGGTTGGAGACACAATTGGAAATAGTAGGAGGGCGATGAGACCTCAAACTCATTAGTGTGTGTAACCCTTGTAGTTGATCCAGTTCTGATCACTTATCATTAGACACGATTTTTCCTCTGTTCTAGTCTAGTTCTATCACTTATCAATAGAAAACCAAAGCAGAGACCTCATCAAAAAAATAAAAGAAAGATCATAGAGATTGAAGCACAACTCCATGAGGCAGAGGATGTGATAACATATATTTGACTAGAATTAATTAGATATTGCATGGGTTAGAAATGTGAAGGATGCAATAACAACCTTATGTAGTTTTTGGATTACAAGGTTAGAGGATAAATCAGGTTCCTAAAATGGTCTTTTTTTTACACAAAATTGTGCATCTTATGGTAAATCTTACCATGTTAGTAACACATGCTATTCTAACTTCTGACCACTAAATTGGGTTATCAAATAATTATTTTCTATTTCCTTCTTTCAAGGTTAGCTTTGTTTGTACTGTCTTTTTCATTTTGCAATTTACAAGTTTGTTCTTTTACTAGAGAGTTTTGTCCAAGGAGACACAACATCATGTAGCCCAAAAAGAGTTGAACAAGTTAAGGGAACAAGTAAAGAATGCTAAAACTACAAAGGCTCAAGCTCTTGTGGAGCATGAAAGGTCTAAAAAAGAACAATTGTGGATCTGAGCTTAAAACACTAAACTAGGATTTAGTAAATTAATTATGATCTCCATGTCAAAACAGGAAACTGGGCCACAACAGTGAATTTAATTATGTCAAGTGGAACCACCTTGGTGGGCACAAAACATCACTAATTGATGTCAGATAAATAACATATTAGAAACTATAATAAATAACAAATGCAAGCCACTGTGTTCTCAGTAACTCAATTAGATAATCTTGATAAAGAGAACAATATATAATGACTAATTAATAGTAAATATTATAGAGATTCAAACCTAGTTTCAGCTTTCACAGTGGTGGCAAGGGCTTCCCAAAAGCAAGCAGTAGACAAGATGACTTCAACTTATGATAGACTAAAACGAGTTTGAACTCTGGACACAGAAAGTGCAGAGAGGTTCAGTAAGATACAAAATTTGTGTGAACTAGTTATTGTGTAACTTAACAAAACTCATTTCAAGAAATGGCAAAGAGGGAATTAGCTGACAGAGAAATTGTGGAGTGTGGGGGTTCGTGTTTGTGTTCCTAAAATGCTGAAAGTGCAGAAAGACCAAAACCCAATCTGTTTCTACGCTTTCAGACCTCTCCTACCTAATCCCTAATCTTTCTTCCTAAACACCAAGCTCTATTTACGCTAATAAAAGATTCCTAATTAAATAAGGAAACAAAGAACGAAATATTGAAACCAATCCTAACATATCATATAAGATACTTTTAAGACATTCTAACATGAATAATCATATTCTGAGATACTTTGTAGATATTATTTTTATAACAGTTCTTACACTATTTCTTCAACCAAAACCTCTTAGATGAATATAAAGCAATGCTCTAGTAATGTTGGCTAAACCCACTGCTCTTGATAAATTATTGAAGTCCATTTCCAAAGCTGCTATTAGTTGTAGAGTAGTTAGTCTTCTACTTGTGCAGTACTTCTGTTATTGGTTACACCGTTAAGAGTTAGAGTTCAACACCCCACCCCCCTTGCCCACAGTTACCAGCCACAACTACAACTAAGGTGTGCTAGGGGTGACCACAATTAAGGTGGCTTTCCAATAGAACTCTCATCAGAAACATAGCTGAAATGTTCTTGAGGTGTCCTAAAGTCTGTAGTAATTGTATAATCCTCAGACAACTCTTCTTTTCAATTTGATTTTTGGGCTATTTAATATTGGGTGTGTTTTCACTATAGTTAAGCTGAATTACAGATAAGATTATACCAAAAACGAATTAATAAGTTTATTCTCATTCAAATTAAGAGTATGTCGTTTTTGGAACAAAATATAAAGTTTCATGATTAAGTGTCCATAGACTTTTTATTTCTCTTATTCTTCTATGAACTTTGGTGTGAACTTAGTGAACTCTTTTTGCAGGGTTGTTAGCCAGGTTGAATATCCGTCACTGGTTGATCTGAGGGGGCTTCTTTTGGACTTAGTTGCTATAAATTGGTTTGGATCCACTATTGTTAAAATTTAAAGCTTCTTCTAAAGAGAATATGACAAAATAGAATGAGCTTCAAAGAGTTTATAAAAACATTTATGCGTGTTTAGGGGGTGAGAAGGGTCTCCCATTAACTTTTTAGTTGAGTATCATACTTCTGAGCTCTAAGTGAGTCATTAAAGTAATTGCATTGACAAAGATTATACCAATCTATAAAGGATAGAACATAATCAGCAGTGACAGCTAAAGATTGGAAGAAACTTTGTACTAGTGAGTATTTTAGAAGTTTATAAGAATAAATTGACAAGAATCAGTATTCGAGGCAGGGAACATATTTTTCCAATTTCCCGTAATCTTTATATTAACAACGGCTAGGAGATCTGTATTGAATTGAATGTAACCTTTGGCTGCAGTCCTAATTAGTTCTGTATAGAGGATCTGAGGGTCACGACCGACAGATCGTCGTCCCTTCCTGGCGCTGGACAAGCGGAAAACGTCGCTGCAAGGCAGCCCAGTATTCTTTAAATTCACAGTAATTATTACTATCATTTGTTTAAAATAAATAATGGATGTCTGATCTAACTTTAGTGGGTTCGAGTAGGCGAACGCTAACCTGTAGGGGGCCATGGTTATGTTTCCCCTAAAAAAAAAAATTTGGCTGGTTAGCTCGCCTAGGCGAGCTGAGCTCGCGTGGGCGAGCAACCCCTGCACCAAATTATAAAAAACGAGGGAGGGGAACGTTTTCTGCACCCAAAAACTTCCCCCTCTCATTCAAAAAGAGAGAGCTCACGGGACTCCCAGTTTTTGCTCCCCCAAGCCACCTTTGGTTGCATTTTGCTTTCATTTTTGGTACTCCTACTCACTCCAACAAGTAAGTATTTAATCCTTGAGTTTTTTAGCTTTCCATTGGTGCATCTTGTTCATCTTTTGGTGCTCTAAAGTGTGAGAATGTTCTCAAATTTGTGGGGCAGTTTTGGGTTGTTTTCATTCTTGATTTGTTTGAGTTGAGGGGTTGTAGGCGATGGCCTTAGGCCTATGTTGTATTCTGAAGCAATGGGGCATGCCACATTGCCCCCATTCTCTTGCTATTCATGCCTAAACATGCGCCCACCAAGTGCTCGGTGAAATGCCCCAATGACATATGAATATGGTTTTGTAAGACTGAGATTGTGGGACTGTTTTATATACATAGGGACAACATAGGGGATTCGAAATGGGTGCCCAAATGCAATTCCAAGCTTATGAACCCAAGCTCTTAACTTCAATGCAAGGAAGCATGACTTATGCCTAAAAATCTGAATTTTGGTTTAGAAAGTGGAAAGGCGTGAAAATTAGGACATGCTTGAGAGGGTTTTTACTAGAATTTGGCTGCCCCATGAGGGATACTTCACATCTAGGTAGCATGGAAAATACCTTTTAATGGTATGTATATATGTGTGTGAATATAGGTAGCGTGGAAAATATCTTTCAATGGTGTGTATATATGTGAATATATGGCATATAATGCCTTGCAAAGTGTGAATGAGTAGCAAAAAATGCCTTTTAACATGTGCGTATTTGAGGATAGGTAGCATTAGGAGCCTTTTAGAAAATGTACCCATGTCAAAAATGGCCTGAGGACGCTTCCTAAGTGAATATATGATGTGGAATTATCCCTCAAATGTATATAGATGGCATGGAATTTCCTTTTCAAATGCAAGTATGTGTGTGACATAAGATTAGCTTTCCAATGTGTATATAGGTATAAATAAATGTGAGTGAAACAACAAAATTTGTATGTTAAATAAAATACTTCAAATGTGTGTAGGTAGTTTGTGATAGCAAAATATTTAGGATATGAATATGTGTAATTTTGACACAATGCCTTGAGCACGGGAATGTGTATTCTTTTCAAAAAATATATATATATATGTGTGTGGTAACTAGGATGTTTTGAATGTCCTTGTATGTTGACATAAATAGTATGATATTTTTTACACATACGCATGTTCATAAATGTGTTACATTAAATGTGTGCACGAGTTTGTTCTAAATCGGAAAGATTAGCATGTCATTTTTGTGTTAAAATAAGCGTTTTCTTGTAGACTAACTTTCCAAATGTTTGTCTTCACGGGAAATGGCCCCGAGGAAGCTTTCCTTAAAGAGATCTAGGAAGGACGCCGCGGCCGCAGGGACTAGTGCCGCTCCCGAGTTCGATAGCCATCGTTTCAGGAGCGCTGAGCACCAGCAGTGTTTCGAAGCCATCAAGGGATGGTCCTTCCACCGAGAGAGACACGTCTAGCTCAGGGACGAAGAGTACACAGATTTCCAGGAGGAGATAGCTCACTGGCATTGGACGTCGCTGGTCACTCCCATGGCCAAGTTTGATCCAGATATAGTTCTTGAGTTTTACGCCAATGCTTGGCCTAAAGAGGAGGGCGTACGGGACCTGCAGTCATGGGTAAGGGGTTAGTGGATTCCTTTCGATGCAGACGCCTTCAGTCAGTTCCTGGGATACCCACTGGTATTGAAGGAGGGCCAGGAGTGCGAATACGGTCAGAGGAGGAACCGGGCCGATGGATTTGACGAGGAGGCCATTGCTCAGCTACTATGCATACCAGGTTAGGATTTTGCTCGGACCGCTGCCGGGAGACGGGTGCGGATCATGCGTACCAACATGACTACCTTGACCCAGACATGGATGACATTGCTGCTCAGCAACATCCTGCCCAGCTATCATAATTCCGACCTCCCTCTGCCGAAGTGTCAACTGGTGTATGCCATCCTGACATGGATCAGCGTCCATGTGGCTCAGTTGATCATTGATGCCATTTATTCATTTGCAGGTATGTCGCCTACCAGGCACCCTCTAGACCCAGATAAGTCTAACAGGGCCTTGGGTTTTCCAGCATTGATCATGGGTCTCTGCCAGTTGTTCGGGGTTCCTGTCACACCTAGTAAGGTGATTCGACCGCCGATCACCTGAGCTTTCATAGAGAAGTATTGCACGCCTAGACAGGCGCAAGGTGGCGACCCGCAGGCCCCAGACGCACCGCCGCCACCTCATCAGGCTGATCCAGCTGGGTCATTTGACACAGAGCGGTATTTACGGCATTTGGTTCGCCAGCAGGCGGCCAACCACAGGGCGCACGTTCAGACCCATGACTGTCTCTACTAGCTCAGCCTCAGCCTGCAGAGCCAGGGTTTTGCTCCTTTTCCATGCCTTACTCCGGATCAGTTCAGGGTAGAGGTCGCATGGCCCAGAGATTGGCCTGAGGCCCAGGCAGGGGAGGCACCCGCAGAGGCTCCCGGCGATGCAGATGAGGCCCGCATGGACGAGGAGATGACAGATTTACTCGATTTCTTGGGAGGGAGCGGAGCCACATGACCGGGAGATCCCTAGATCCATATTCTCTTTTTATGTTTCCTCTTTTATCTGTTACATATCATTTTATTTTGTATAACTGAGGGACTAACGTTTGTTTCGTTTTGATTGACTCTTGTTTTGTGCATACATGTCATTTGAACTGTTACGTTAGGGCTTACTTAGTTGTTGTCAATAGTGTTTGTTGAAATTTCGGAACCGTGTAGAGTTTTTCATTTAGGAACATAGTCCTAAAAATAAAATGAATCCAAAATCATGATAACACCAAAAATAAGAAAGAATCGTTGTGAACAAATGTCGTGTCTATGTATACCAAGAAAAGAAAAGAATTTTTTATATATGTAAAAAAAAATGTGTATAGAAGGATTTTGTGTGTGTAAATGATGTGTGAAAAGAAATTCTTGTGTGTGTGAGCGACGAGTGTATATAAAGAAACTTTTGTATAAACTACGGGTGTGTGTTGGAAAAAATGAAAAAAGAAATCTTTGAACATGAATATGGTTTGTATATAGACCGTGTTGACGTAAAGAGAAAGAGTTCTAATGTGTATACAGAAAAAGTTCGTCATGTATAGGAATGTAGGTGTACAAAGAAAAGTTTTTCTCATAGATGGCAATGGATGTATAGTTTTTTGTGAACACAAAAATGAAACAAAAAGGAAAAAGAAAGGAGGACCTCGAAGGTCGGCATGTTATGGTCGTAGGAAGCATAGATCATTCGTAGAGAGCAAACATATCTTTTGGAAACAAGGGACTGACGCTAAGGGTTTGTTTTCCTGAATGACCGAGATAAGAATGGATGGATTCATTGAATCGATGAAAGAACATAATTTGGAAACGTTGGGTCTGTTTGTGTAAATCCCCAACCATAGTATCACAATGCCATAAACTGGATGCTTGAGTGCCCACCTAGTTGTGGCCATGACTAATTTTGCACGTTGTTTCCAAATCATCATTGTTGCGCGTGCCTTGTGGAAATAATATGGAAGTTCAACCCGAGACCGACACCTTGACGCACGAATTTGTTGTGCCCCAGATATCAAGATCGGGCTCCCACGATAAAAGACCCCGTTGAGACACGACCTTAGACTACTTTGAACCTTGGCCTATAAAAAGAATCCTCATCCTTTCCCCCAAAGCAAAGGACAGCGGAATCTCCTCAAGGGAGAACAAATAATGAATGCTAAAACCCGATTTCCCAAAGAAAGAAATGGAGAGGGAGAAATGAAAAGAAAGAAAAGGAAGAAATGAAAAGAAAGAAAAGGAAAAAATGAAAAGAAAGGAAAAGAAGGATTCCCGATCGAAGATCAGAAGAAATTAAAAAGGAAAAGATCGGAGGAAAACAGAGTAATTCTCGATCAATGAAAGAAAGAGAACAGAAGATCTTCAGACCAGATAAATTTTCGGCAAGGTAAATGACTGCCAACAAAGGAAAACCCATTTTTAGGTGGTTCTTCCTTTGGGATTGCCATTCAAAGTCATTCTCGACTGGCGATATCCCGTCCCACTTAAACGAAGAGGAAAAGATCGAAACACCCAGTTTCCTCTCCAAAAACACTACCCTCGAGAAAATCCTATTGATCCGTGATCGTGCGTGTGATCTTTTGGGTATATTGTTTCTCTATGATATGGTGCTCTCGCGAATGATTTATTTTTCTTTGCAAAAAGCATGTTTCCCTTTTTAGGTGGAAAAAACCCGGTGGACCATTCGGTCTTGCCAACAAATCTTATTCGGAGACCCATGAATTGATTGCCTAGCGCTGTTCATGTGTCCTCCACCATCGAGGCTGGAGCCCCGCGAATTGATTGCCTAGCGCTGTTTGCCTATCCTCCATCCTCTTATCTTTCGAAGACCCATGAATTGATTGCCTATCGTTGTTCATGTGTCCTCCACCATCGAGGCTGGAGCCCCGCGAATAGATTGCCTAGCGCTGTTCGCCTATCCTCCATCCTCTAATCTTTCGGAGACCCATGAATTGATTGCCTAGCGCTGTTCATGTGTCCTCCACCATCGAGGTTGGAGCCCCACGAATTGATTGCCTAGCGCTGTTCGCCTATCCTCCATCCTCTAATCTTTCGAAGACCCATGAATTGATTGCCCAGCGCTGTTCATGTGTCCTCCACCATCCAGGCTGAAGCCCCGCGAATTGATTTCCTAGCGCTGTTCGCCTATCCTCCATCCTCTAATCTTTCGGAGACCCATGAATTGATTGCCTAGCGCTGTTCGCCTATCCTCCATCCTCCAATCTTGTTCGGAGACCCATGAATTGATTGCCTAGCACTGTTCATGCGTCCTCCACCATCAAGTGCGAAGTCTCCGGTGACTGGGAAATGTGGTTTTTGTTATTTTCCCGATCGGTTCCTTCGCCAAACATGTGTATATATGTATATTATGTTATTGTTGTTTTTGTTGTTTGTGTTTGTTTTGTGTTGTGCAGAAAAATGAAGAAGGAGAGACGGGAGTCGTCATAGACTAATCACGGAAAGGGCGAAAACGGACGAAATCAGTGTTTTATCTTTGCTTTCCTCTTATCTCCGATTAAAGGTAAGTAAAGAGGGGCAACTGTCATACTCTAATTTCGTCCGGGGACTATTGCTTGATGGCATGCAACCTTTGATTGATTGCTTCGAGGTACTTGGCACCCTTTGTTGCACAATATGTGAAGTCCCGAGACGTGCCGAAAATCAAAAGGGAGCGTTGTTACACAATCCGTGAAATTCCGTAACGTACCGGAAATCAAAAGGAAGTATTGTTACGCAATCCGTGAGTTTCTGTAACTCTTCGAAAGCTAAAAGAGGAGTAATTATATGATCCGTAAGGTTCCGTAACCTTACGAAAAGAAAACAAGTACTGTTACAAAATTCGTAAAGTTTCGTAACGTTACAGAAAAAGAATCACCAAAAAAAGCAAAAGGGGGTGTATTTAGTGAAAAAGGGGGTGCAAACAGTAACCAGGCCCACTTGGGCCTTCCAGATTCTTCCTCTAGAAGGCGGTTGCTTCTGGAGGAGGCAACCTGGCTCGCCTGGGCGAGCTGGGTGGCAAGCTCCTCACCTATTTTGCTATAAATAGGGGGAGGAGTGAAGAAGAAAAGGGTTTAGCCTTCTTGGCACTTCGTATTCACTTGAAATTGCTGAGGAAAATTGTTTCCGTGAAGAAAATTTGAGCCGAGGCGCTTCCGTTACGTTTCCGTGGGTAATTACGCAAAGATTTCCAACCATTCTTCGACATTCATCGTTCATTCTTCGTTGTTCTTCGGTCTTCAACCAGTAAGTACCCCAAATCGAGCTCTTCAATTCATTCTATGTACCCGTGGTGGTCCCCATTTGTTTCGTGTACTTTTATTCTCGTTTAATTTACTTTCCGTACCCCCTTTTGACGTGCTTCAGTAATTTATTTAAGTCATTTCTCGCCTAATCAAAAAATAAAATAAATTTCCACCGATCATTTGATTTGTAATATCCGTTAATTTCTGTTAAAATGAAATCTGACCGTTCGGTCGTGCCATAACCATGTTGGAAATAAAAAAAGAGGTAAAATAATAATATAATAATAAAAAATACCTTTTAGTAAAATAAAGTGAAAAATCAATCGGACGTTTCTCTTTGGGATTTCTCTTTCTTAATTGAATTGACTAATAACTAAAGTGAAACTAAGGCTAAAATCAACTCGCAAAGTCAAGCTCGTCCACAAAAAAATCACTAAAAAGGATTTGAAAGTTCAATATCTCAGTTTTTCTTACCAAGTAAATGGATCATTTTTAAGGTTCAACGCCTTAAATTACCTTAACTTTTAAAAGAACTACGTAGGTCTGATTTCCTCTTCGATGGAGGGTACGTAGGAGCAAGAGCCTCGCTTTTGTCGACCTCAAAAATAAAAAAGAAATAAAAGTTAAGGTAACACAATTTCACACAATTCTAAAAAATAGGTTGTTGTCCTTTGAGACAAACGTGAGAGGTGCTAATACCTTCCTCAAACGTAAATACAACTCCCGAACTTGGAATATTCTTTATGACCGGTTTCCTTCGATTTTTCCGACGTTTTCCACAAATAAACGTTGGTGGCGACTCCGCGCATTTTCCTCCTTTGGAAAACGCACCCGTGAGCCTCGCCTCGCTCGCCCGCAAAAGGGCATGTTCCGACAGTTATCCAAGGAAAGGTCTTTTTGAGTTCTCCATTCTCTAGGGAGGTCTTTAGGAGGTGTGGCAGTGATTTTATTTCTTTGTTCAAGCTTTTCAATTTTGGTTTCATCTTCAAGAGCAGAATCCATATCCTAAAAACCTCCATCTTCATCTTCCAAAGCATTTTCTTGAACAATAGAATTATTTTCATCGCACACAACATGAACAGATTCTTCCACAAATAAAGTTTTCCTATTAAATACTCTATATGCTTTGCTTTGAAATGAATAACCAAGAAAAATATCCTCATTGGCTTTGCATCAAATTTGCCAAGAGATTATTTGCCATTGTTTAAAACAAAACATTTACAACCAAAGACCCTTAAATAAGATATATTTGGTTTTCTTCCTTTGTAAAGTTCATAAGGGGTTTTCTTTAGAATAAGTCTTATAAGTACCATGTTTAAAGTATAGCAAACAGTACTCACAGCATCAACCCAAAAGTACTTTGGTAACTTTGTTTCATTTAGAAGAGCTCTAACTCCTTCTTCAAGGGATCTATTTTTCCTCTCCAGAATACCATTTTGTTGAGGTGTTCTTGTGGAAAACAAATTATGGTGAACTCTTCAAAATACTCATTGAAACTCACCTCCACGATCACTTCTAATTGAAACAATGTTAAGACCTTTTTCATTTTCAATAACCTTGGCAAGTTTTTGAAAATCATCAAAAGCTTCATTTTTGGTTTTCGAAAACAAAGTCTAAGTAAACCTTGAATAATCATCGACAATTACTAAGGCATAGTAATTGCCACCTAAACTCATAGTTCTTGAAGGACCAAATAAGTCTATGTAAAGTAGTTCAAGGGGTTTTAAAGTAGAAATGTTTTTACTTTGAAAATAATTTTTAACTTGTTTCCCTTTTTGGCATACTTCAAACAATTTATTTTTCACAAATTTGAGTATTGGAATACCAATTACTAAGTCATTTTTAACTAGATGGTTGAGATGATGCATGTTTATATGTGCAGCCCTATGATGCCATAGCCAAGAATCATCTATCTTACTTACCAAACAACTAATTTCATGAATGGATGCATGTTCAATATTCAACATGTAGATATTACCTATTCTTTTTCCTATCTGTACAACCTCACCAGAAATAGCTTTATAAATGAGACAAAAATTCTTGTTGAATTCAATTTTGAAGTCATTGTCACATAGTTGACTAACGCTCAAGAGATTGTGCTTAAGTCTTATGCTAATTTCCAATGTCTCCATCTCCTATAATTTTTCCTTTATTGTTGTCTCCAAAAGTGACAAATCCTCCTTTTGACATAAAGTTAGTAAGTTTGGACTTCTCACCCGTCATGTGCCTAAAGCAGCCACTATCCAAGTACCATAGTGAGTCCCTTGCTTTTAGGCACACCTATAAGAAAAAATCAATTAGAGAGACATGGTACCCAAATGAGGTTGGGTCCAATGGGGTCAATTTCCAAAATTAAATCTTTAGGAATCCAAATACATTTGCCTCTAGGAACATCAAATCTTCTAACATAGCATTTATAAGATGTGTGTCCTCTTTTTCATGCAATAATGACAAGTCTTTGCTTTAGGCTTAGAATGCACTATGTTTTTCTTTTTGCAGACTTTGTTTGGGTTCACCTTTTTGCAAGATTCAAACTTGGCTTTCTTAGAGAAGGTAGTTTTCTTGTTACACCCCAAATCAATCTTATTGGTAGTCTGCTTTTCCACACTGAGCAAGTGACTAAGATCACTATTTCCTCTGTTCATTTTTCCAAACAGATCTTTAAGAAAGGAAAGCTCAGTTTGCAACTTGATACACTCTGCATAGTGATCCTTTTAAAACTTTTCAAACTCAATTTGCAATGATATGTAATTATCCATATTAAAACAGGTAGATGCACAAACATAATCAGTGGCTTTATAGCTGAAAACAAGTTTTTCATTTTCCTATCTCAATTTATCAAGTTCACTTTGTGTTGAAGACAATTTAGTGATATGCAATTTTAGATCACTTCTTAGCTCATTGTTTGAAACAACAAGCCTTTGCGCTTCATCATGCATTTCAATAAATGCTTCCAAAACTTCTTCAAATTTAGGATTTACCATAGTTTCTTCAATGGTTGAGGAGTCATCAATTGATTATGCCACCAAGCTTACATTTGCAACTTCTTCTTCACTAGAAGAGTCGAAGGATGTGGATGCATTGTCTTCCCAAGCTATGTGGCCTTTTTCTCTTTTCTTCCCTTCTTTCCTTTCTTTTCAACAAGTTGTTTTCTAAGGTAGATAGGACATTCAGATTTGATGTGACCTTGCTTGCCACATTCGAAGCATGTGAAGGTGTTCTTGTTGCTGCTCTTTGTCTTCTTTAAAGGTTTAGAGAATTTTCTACTTTGGATGTTTTGATAAATTTTCCAAACTTCTTCACCATCAAGCTTAAATTTTCTGCATCTTCATCATCACTAGAGCTTTCATTGTAGTCTTCCTTTGAAGAATTAACCTTGAGTGCTATTTCTTTTCTTTTCTTTTTTGTTTCTTCTACACAAGATTGTTGAATTAACTCTTGTTTATATGCAAGCAATTTTCCAAAGAGAGCTTCCAACCACATTGATGCTAAGTCCTTGGATTCCTTATGATGCAATCCTAGACCCCAAGGGCATTGGATAGAAGACTCTAAGAAGATTGGGCCAGAGATGTAGGAGAAGGCCCTAGGATTCTCATGAGCCTTAGGGTAGATTTTGGGCCCACGGGCTAAGTATGAACCCACTTATCTTTGTACATATTAGATTAGGGTTTCATTATTTTTGGGCCTTGTATTTAGGGCTCCATAGTGTAGGGAGGGTACCCTAGTAATGTAGGATTTTTCAGTCCTTGTATTATAGGGACCTAGATTAGTTTTGTAGTATGGGTAGTTTTGTAATTTAACATGCATTAAGTGCACTATTTGATGTGTGTGTTGGGCGAGAAATTTAATTGAATTGGGAGAAGCCTAATCCAATTAAATTTGGGATCAGCCTAAGGGGGAGGTGAGCATATGCTTGCTACACCCTATTGCCACATCATATAGTCACACTTTGTGCATATCCTTCATGCTTTACACACCTCATGACACCTAAGCACACTTAATGGAGAATCTTGGACTTGATCTTGGATTAGTAGGCTGAACCATAGCTGAAATTCACTAATCATAATTAGTGAAATTTTGGCTCCACAAATTCAAATTCAAATTCAAGTGAAATTTGAATAGAAATTCAAATTTCCCTCCAATTTTGTGTGACACTTAGGCTATAAACAGAGGCCTTGTGTGTGTATTTTTTCAAATTTGATCATTTGAGAAATTAGACTTCAAAGTTCAGACCTCAATGAGGAATAAATTTCGTGCCCCCCTCTCTCCCTCTCCCTCCACTCATCTTCTCCTACCTTCAAGCTCTTATCCATGGCTTCCTATGGTGGTGAGCTTGTTCTTTACTCATCTTCTCCTTGAAGTGGCGTCTCCAATGTAAATCATTCAGGTTTTGATGATGTCAAAAAGAATTTGCTTGATAATGAGCATCATCATCAAAAAGGGGGAGAATGTGGATCATGCATTGTTTTGATGATGTCGAAAAGAAATCACTTGATTGTCATCATCAAAAAGGGGGAGAATGTGAATGTATGAATACATGAATTTTGATGATGCCAAAGAAGAATCAAACAAGGACGCTTCAAAGGATAAGCATTTACTTCAAGATTAATTCAAGATTGCTTCAACAAACAATGTCTTGTTTCAAGATTCACTAAAGATTAAGCCTTGCCTCAAAACAAAGGGTTTCAAAGTCATGCAAGGCTCTAGTAATCGATTACCAGGAAGTGTAATCGATTACCAAAAGGGAAGAATGAAAAAGAGTTGTTGAAAAGGATTTTGAATTTGAATTTTGAACATGTAATCGATTACCATATGTCTGTAATCGATTACCAGCAACGGAACTTTGGAAATTCAAATTCAAAAGTCATGACCCTTCAAATTATAACTATGTAATCGATTACACAAACATTGTAATCGATTACCAGTGGAGAGATTTCAGAAAATCTGCAAACAGTCACATCTTTTGATTGGATTTATGAATGGCCATCAAAGGCCTATAAATAGGTGACTTGGGCATGAATTTTAAAGAGAAAGTTTTTGCTTGTACAAAATGTCTTATCCTCTCAAAAGGAAATGAGAGAGATATTACAAGAGAACTTCATTGCCAAATGCTCTTTCAAAAGAAACTCTTGGGCAAACACTTGCAAATCCATTAAGAGTTCATCCTTGGACTTCAATTGTAATATCCTTCTCTTCAAGAGAGATTCCTCTTCTTTCTTCTCATTCAAATATATTGATTAAGGGACCAAGGGTCTCTTAAGTTGTAAGAATTCTTTAACACAAGGGATGGGTTGTCCCTGTGTGGTTAAAAAGTTGTAAAAGAATTTACAAAGAGAAAGGAAAATCTCAAGTAGGTTGCTTGAGTACTAGACGTAGGCACGAACTTTGCCGAACCAGTATAAAATTGTGTTTGCATTCTGTCTTCCCTTATCTCATTTATTTTGTTGCAATCAATTTAGTCTTGCATGTTTAAAGAACATTATTAAATTGATTGCTACTTCTTCTGCATTCTAAGCCTATCCCTCTTAAGATTTCTGAGGCCACTTGTCTAACATCCAATCACCCTTCCTCTTTCTCCATTCCGCTGCCATTGATCTTCAAGAAGTAAAGGACTCCATTGATGAAGAAAATCCAAGGCCTATAAGCTCCACATGGAGCTACATCACCTTAATCGTTGCGATCTTTGATTCCCAAGTTCTTGTAAGACAATTGAGGATTTTGATGTTCAACTCACCATCTTCATACGTTTTTCCAAGACCAAGAAGGTGATTCACAATGTGGGTGAATCTTGTTTGAAGTTCATAAATGGTTTCTCCATTCTTCATTTGGAAAGCTACATATTCAGATACAAGAGTGTTCTTTCTTGCTCTTCTTACAACTGCAATGCCTTCTTGAGTGACTTCAAGCATTTTCCATATTTCCTTTGCACTTTCGCACCTTGCAATATGAAAGACTTCATCAGAAGATAAATCAAAAGTTAAAATGTTTTCAATATCATCCTATTCTTTAGGTACCAATTCGCCATTTACTTCTTTAGTTGGCATAAATGATCCTTTAACGATAGCATTCTGCTGGATCAAGTGGCCTCGGAATAATTAAGAATGGGGGGGGGGGGTTGAATTAATCATGAACGTGACTTGACTAATTAAAAATTTATCCTTCTTAATGTTACTAGATTCAATTAGGCTTTACTACTAAGTTATGAGAAAGTAAAGAACAGAAACAATAACTTAGACAAAAGTAAAGCAGAAATAAAAAGTACACAGCGGAAAGATAACGAGCGTAGGAAAGAAGAAGATAAACACAAGATTTATACTGGTTCGGCCACAACCCGTGCCTACGTCCAGTCCCCAAGCAACCACTGGTTCTTGAGATTTCCAATAACCTTGTAAAATCCTTTACAAGTAAAGATCCACAAGGGATGTACCCTCCCTTGTTCTCTTTGAACAACCAAGTGGATATACCCTCCACTTGAACTAATCCACAAGAGATGTACCCTCTCTTGTTCTCAGTATTACAACCCAAGTAGATGTACACTCTACTTGTACCACAAAGGATGTACCCTCCAATGTGTTAAGACAAAGAATTCTTAGACGATTAGTCACTTGGATCTTTGTAAGGGGAAACAAAAGATATCTTAGGCGGTTAGTCCTTTGAAATCTTTTGTTTAAAGGAAAGTGGAAGAATCAAAAGAATTCTCAGGCGGTTAGTCCTTTGAATCTTTTGGCAAGAGGGAGAAGGAAGAAAGAAGAAGAAGAATAGCATAAGTTTTTGGCCAATGAACTTTTCTTTTCAAAGAAAGTATTGAACAAAAACTCTTAGAAAGATGAATGAAAGAAATCTGTTATGCATTCTTTGAAATTCGTGCCATGGTCACATATTTATAGCCATTTTATGGCTCTTGAAAAAGATTTGTAACTTTTGGAAATTTCTTTAAAACTAGTCACTAAGAGTTGTGACTCTTTTGAAAACTAGTCACTTAAACGTTGTGACTCTTTTTGAAAACTAGTCACTTTAAAAGTTGTGACTTAAAAAAATCTTCAGAAACTAGTCACTTTAAGAATTGTGACTTTTGGTAATTTATTTTTCAAAATAAGTCACTGGTAATCGATTACCATTGTAGTGTAATTGATAACACATCAATAGATGTGACTCTTCATGTTTAAATTTGAAAACCAACGTTTAGAAACACTGGTAATTGATTACAAGTATTGTGTAATCGATTACACAAGTTTGAAATGATTTGAAAATGTTTTATCACAAGTTGTGACTCTTGAAATTTGAAATCTAACATTTTCAAACATTGGTAATCGATTACATGGTCAGAGTAATCGATTACTGCTTTGTAAATCAGTTTGAAAAGAATGTTGGCTACTAGTAATCGATTACTACCTTCTGGTAATCGATTACCAGAGTGTAAAACTCTTGGTAAAAGATTTTTCTTTGAAAAATTCTCTTGAACAAAATTGTGCTATTCAATATTTTGAAAAACTCTTTTAATACTTATCTTAATTGAGTCTTCTCTTGAATCTTCACTTTAATCTTGATTCTTGAAACTTGCTTTGATTGAACGACTCTGATTCTTGAAACTTGCTTGACTCTTGATTCTTGAATTGAGTCTTTGGTATCATGAAAATAATCTTGGAAAGCATTGCTTCCACACATTCCATGCATCGGGATCAATTGACAGAATAAATATTTCCATTTTTTTACGAAAATGAAAATGTTCTCCCTAAAACAATAGAGGTTGATTGAGAGATGCACCCTCTTTGAAAGTGATTTGTTTAGAGCCCATTTTAGAAAAACTTTGATCTTGAGCAACTTTAAAGATGTAGCTCTGATACCAATTCAAAAAGATGGTGGAACTCACAAACCAAGATGAGGGAGGGATGAATTGGTTTCTAAATCAAATCAGGTTTTAAAAATAATAGTAAAAAAAAACTTCTTTTCCAAGGATCCTATCACAAACTTTTGATAAACCAATACTTAATAAATCACCCTTAACACAAAATATTTTGATAAAGTTATTTCTTAAAATGATATTATCTTTAACCTTCACTAAATTGATCAAGACTAGAATGACAGAGAATGATAAGATCAAGAGAAAATGTACACCAATTTTTATACTGGCACACTCTTCATCTCTAGAGAAGCTAATTCACTTCTCTAATCCAACCCGAATTATATTTTCATTATGCATATAGAATTCTAACAAGCCGTCACAATCAATCTCAATTCCTACCCCAAAAAAAGAGACTAAGGTACCCAATCCTAGGGTCCTTTGTGAATAAGAGCCTAAGAGAAACCTACCCTTAGCCCAAACTAGAGTGAATTCTAGCATGCCTTCCGAAATTCATGCATATGCTAACATTGTACACAATAAATAGAGTAAAAGATGGACACAACCTGATCAATCATACGCAAGAACCTTGCTTAAGTGAATGAGTGTCTTCTTAAACTCAAGAGAAATTCACAACTCACTTTTCACCATAAGATCTTCAAAAACAAAGTTTAAAAGTTGTGAGTCACACTTTTTAAGAAGTTAATCTTCTCTCTTTATTTCACTTCTTTCAACTTGCACTACTTCACAGACAGAAGTGAGAACACAAGATGGTTATTTATAGAGAAGACAATTATAACCGTCTGCCATCGATTAAATATTCAATGTAATCGATTATTTCGAAGAAGTATTTGATTATATTATCATTTCAATCGATTAAAGTGTTTTTCCCAAATCTGGAAAACTTTCAAGAACAATGTAATTGATTAGATTCTTGATGTAATCGACTAAAGTGTTCTTGATCACTTTTGGGAACACTTTTATGAACAAAGTAATTGATTAAAGCAGAGACTCTTGAAAAACCAATCATTGTCTCAACTGAACTGTGTAATCGATTATGTTTACCTTGTATTTGACTAGATTGATATAGAAATCTCTCTGCAAGCTACAAACACTTGTTGTAATTGATTATGATTAGCCTTGTAATCGATTAAAATAGAGAGTTTTATGTGTAACACCTTCCACCTCGACATACATATAATTAAGAAAAACATATAAAAATTTGGAATTTTATCAAATCAATTTTATTCAAATCGCTTAAACAAATTCACGTGGGTAAAAGGGTCACATTCGCTTCACTGTTACCAAATAAAACTTATTAAAAACATCTCCAGCTCAAACACAAGGTCGTCCAAGTTTACAAAAGAACTCATGTTAAGCAGCGAAATAAAATAAAGTAAAATACATGTTTGGAACATCATGCAATTAAAACAGAAACCCATGCCCCAATGTCATATCCTATTAGAGCATTGTGTCCTAGCGTCCTCTAGCATGAGGTCCTTTAATGTCATCCACCTAGTCATCTGCTCCCACGAACATGTTACTCGTCTTATACGACTAACTTTTGTATAGAAAACATTTTCTAAAACTTGTATAGTTCCCCAATTTATAGTTATTTTGTAGGAATTTGTATATAAATCTTGTTTTGTTGAATAGTTGTCTTTAGAGTATCTCCCATGTCATTTAATGATAAAATTTGCATAATTTCAGGTCAAAAGAGGCTAAAATCTTGAAGTGCTAAGAGGAGCAGTCGTGCTAAGCGAACCTTGTGGGCTCAGCGTGCATCCACCGCTAAGCGCAGCTTCAGCGTGCTTAGCGTGACAAGGGAATCTGGAAGAGCACAAGAATCAAGGCCACGCGCTAAGCACGAGATCAACTCGCTAAGCTAGACGTTTGTCTCTTGCCCGGCTCAGTGCACGACTGGCACCAAGCCCAAATCCACTTACTCACGCTAAGCGCGAGGGTGGCGTTAAGCGCGACATCACGATTTCAGAGCCTATTTAAGCCTGAATTGTCAGAATTAGGGTACGGAGGAGACACAATAGAATTTCCAGAGTACAGTACTTGGCTCAGAATTCAAGAGAGGCTCTGGAGGCAGCAAAGAGGAGCAGCTGTGCAGAGAAGCTTAGGGTTATACATTTTTAGAGAGATTAGTGAGTGTTAGAGTGATTGTGAGGTGCTAAGAAGAGGAGGAGGTATCCCCTTTCTTGTGTAAGCAGCAATTATTCTGGAACTGATAAACTCATCTCTTAGCTCTAAGCGGTCTCACGTGCGTAGTCCGAAACTGATAGCGGTGTCCCTAGCGGTTTGCTAAGATTCCTCAAGCATTTCCTCTAGTTGTTCTGCTAGGGTTTCCAAGCGTTAGAGAGAAGGAGAAGCGGTTAGATCCTCCATTTCACTGTCTCTGTGCGAGGGAGATTTATCTCACTGTAAACCTTATTCCAAAATCCCAACGGTGGGGATACACGAAATTGAGTACAAAACATGGTGTTCAAATTTTATGATGATCCAATGGTTGATGATTCCGGGATCATAGTTTTACTAATAAAGGTTTGGTTGTATGCGAGAAAAAGAAAGCTCCGTGCGAGAGACATTTTTCTTACCACAAACATTATTTCACAAATCTCAATGGTGGTCATGTATAAAGATGAGTTCCAAACTAGGTGCCCAATCTCTGCAACAATCCAACGGTGAACAAGTCCAGGATCATAGTTTTACTGGGATAGGTTTGATTGCATGCGGGAAAAAGAGATGGTTTTGGAGTGAGAAAATGGAAAATGAATTTGAGAGGAAAAGAGAGCGTATAGGAGTATCGTAAATATAAAAACTGACCTAATATGTCTCTTTTTATAGCTAGGGTACTCTCAACCTATTATTTTCTCTATTTTTCTTTATTTTATTATTTTATAGAAAGGAACTCTATTTTACTATTTCATTGAATAAATAACCAATTAAAACATCTTTATATTTTCTAAAACATCATTTTACTCTATTTGTTTTCTAATATGATGAAACCCTTATTTTAATTATAAAAAAAACATTTTCTCTCATTTACTTAATTTCTAAAAATTCTATTAATTTTTAAATAAAAGTCTTTTTATTTATCTGATGAAAAACAGGGTGTTACAACTCCACCCTCCTTAAAGGAAGTTTCATCGCTGAAACTTCGCCGAAAGAATGAGAAGAAAGAGATTACACATATGGTTCTCAATATTAGGTTGTGTACCCACTTTAAGTGATCGTCGATCATCCAACTCCTTTGCACCTAGCAATTTTGCCCGGCGATTCTTGCTTCCTCAATGATAGTATTTCACAAGTCAAGTTTTCTCACGAGAGTGACATCTCAATGATAATAGAATGTGAATGACATACTATTTTGAAGTTGGGTAATATCATAAGAGATACTGATGAGAATCTGAAATGAACAAATACGCACCGGCTAACACAATTTTCCACATGGCCGACTCTTTTTCGAACATAGGACGATTCAAGAAAAAAGGTATAAGTTTCGAGACTTCAACGCTCTACCAACCCTAATCCACACGTGACTTTCGAGAATACATGATTTACTTATCTTCGGATCTAGGTCTCCTCCCTTAACACAATCTTCATCACTTCAGTATACTTGACTCATAACTCTCACTTAGGTTTAAGGGATTATAACGGTTTCACTCTAAGGTTTCCTACCTGATACTAACTGAGTGCTAACTAGATAACCAAAACTATTTATAGCTATGATATTCTCAGCCAATTATTTATTCTATTATTTTATAAAAATGAATCTAGTTTACTCTTTCATTGAATAAATAACCAGTTAAAACATCTTTCTATTTCTAAAACATCTTTTTACTCTATTTATTTTCTAAAACTATGAAACCCTTATTTTAATTAACAAAAAATATTTTCTCTCATTTACTTAATTTCTAAAAGCTCTATTAAATTTTAAATAAAACTCTTTATTTATTTGACGAAAAATGAGGTGCTACATTATGCACTGAAGAAGTTTCTAACTTTGGAAACATTCTTCTTACTCCTACATGATGATGCATGATATACATATGAAAATAAAGACTAAGATGCAACACATAATACAACAATTAATACAAATGTCACTCAAGAGAGTTTGGCATGTAACAGACAAAACTTCTTCAAGCTCCAAGACTTAGTCTTCATGTTGCTCCCCCTATCACTAACAATGAAAAACCAAACATGGTTTCAACTGAACCGTGTAATCAATTACGGTTAATTGGTAATCGATTAAACTGAAATGAGAATCTCTCTATAGGCTGCAAACACTTGGGTATGATTTACAATTGGCCTTATAATCGATTAAAACAAAGATTTTTATGTATTGAAGAAGTTTCTAACTTTAATACAATCTTCTTTCCTCTATATGATGATGCATGATGTACACATGAAAATATAAATACTAAGATGCAACAATCAATACAAGTGCCACTCAAGGAGTTGGGCATGTAAAAAGACAAAACTTATTTAAGTTCCAAAGCTTCTTCATGTTGCTCCCCCTATCTCTAACAATCTCCCTCTTTTTGGCTTTGAGGATGCCAAACTTGAATTGCCATTTGAGTGCATATGGAGAGTCTTGAGAGTAGACTTTTCTTAGATAACCCGAAAGTTTCTAAACACTTAAAGAAGTGTCAATTCATACCATCATCATCATTAGCTAGAGTTATATATGAATGTATGTATGCAGTGCACTAATCCATCCTTAATGTAATGCTAATGCAATGTTTCTCCCCCTTTTGGCATAACAAGGTCAAAAAGCCCAACTACTCATAGAGTAAACAAACAAACATATGATGCAAGAAGGGAAAAGATCAGAGCATTTCATTAATAATAAAATATTACAACTAATCATTATACCATTTTAAGAAACCATATCTACTTAATCAACCATCACAAAACAAGTGACTAGAGACACAAAAATAGATTTAAACATAATCAGAAAGGACAACCAAATAATTGAACTAAGCACTTCAAACACAAATAAGCTTCATTCTCATCAGGGTTAAGGAGGTTGCAAAGGGTTATCCTAGTTTCAATGTTTTCCAGCCGAGTAGTTATATTCTCCAACAAATTATGAACTTTAGCTAAGTGCTCTTGATGAAGGTGAAGCATAGCATCCATCTTTTGAATCATAAATGACTCAAAAGGACTCCATTGATGTGCAGGCTCTTGTAGAGCTTCAGCTTCAATATCTTCTTCCATCTGTTCAATGTTTCCAGCTATTAGCTCTCCAGCCATTATCCATTCATGATCAACAAACCTCATTCAAAGCTTCTTGAGGTGCCTTTCAGTAATCTCACTAGATGCTTTGGTAAAGTCCACAATCTCATTAGAGACATCAACATTGAAGTAGTTAATGAATCTTGAAGAAAGTACAACATAAGGAAATTCATAATCCACTAGGCAATGACTTTTCAGCATAATGTCTTTAATCATCAATACCCAGTTCATCTTGATACCAGATTTCAGGCCATAAACAATCTGCAGATCATTATCCATTACTTGGGCGTGATTACTTAACCTTGGAGTAAGAATCTAGGTAATAAGGTAAACTAACATTTTGTCCTCTATAGTTAGTCCAATAACTCACAAGCATTTCCTCAAGTTCCTAGCAGGGTCAAGATGCATTCCCCTATACCCATTAGGCGTTTCCTCAAACTTGCGGACTCCACCCATGTCCAGACTGGCTACTTCCTTACACACAGCAGCAAAAATGACCATTTCTACTCTGTTTAAAGTAGAGAAGAAGTTACCTTCAATGTCAACATGTGCACAAGTGTAGAAAACCTTGACTAGCTATGGATAAAAAGTCCCTTTCATCTGCACCTGCTTTGACAATCCTTGTGCTTCCAACAAATTAGGAAAGTTGAACCCTTGTTGAGAGAACCATTTCAAGTCCAAATACTTGGGGATCCTCACTTTTTTTACAGCATAAATCATCTTGTAGTCACTCTTCTTGCTTTAATCTATGAACCATGTGTCTAGACGATTGAGAGCAGCCTGTGAGCATTCATCTTGCTTCCTCTTGGAAGTTTTTGCTTTCTTCTGTGCTCTTGAAGGATTGCTCACCATCTTAAAGAGGAGACAAAGCGTTTGAGAGCATAAGATGTTTGGGTTCAGAGAAGGATGGTAATAGGAGGTTTTAGAAGAGGTGTTGGTGTGATTTATGGATAGGCTTTGATTGGCTTATAAAGAGAGGCTGAGTCATTTTTGTAGAAGCAAGCTTCATGATGATGAATCAAGTAGTTTTGATGATGACAAATAGCCAAAAAGAATGATTTCAAGATTGAGTCAACAAGTTCAAGTTCAAGATCAAGATTAAGATCAAGATTAATTTCAAGATTCATTAGAAGAAATCAAGAAGATTCAAGATTCAAGAGAAGTTGATTTCAAGATTCAAGAAAAGACATCAAGAAGAATCAAGATTCAAGAGAAGATGAATTCAAGATTCAAGAAGCAACAAGTCAAGACTTCACAAGGGAAGTATTGAAAAGGATTTTTCAAAAACCAAACATAGCACAGTTTTGTTTTACAAAAGAGTTTTCTTAAATTTTTCTAAGTTACCAGAGTATTTTACTCTCTGGTAATCGATTACCAGTTTCCTGTAATCGAATACCAGTGATAAAATTTGATTTCAAAATGTTTTTAACTGAATTTGCAACGTTCCAAATGATTTTTAAATGGTGTAATCGATTACAATATATTGGTAATTGATTACCAGTGTATCTGAACGTTGAAATTCAAATTCAATTGTGAAGAGTCACATATTTTCATAAAATGCATTGTGTAATCGATTACCAGTGACAAGTTTTGAATAAAAGGTCAAGAGATGTAACTCTTGACATGATTTTCTCAAGTTTATAACTCTTCCAATGGTTTTCTTGACCAGACATGAAGAGTCTATAAAAGCAAGACCTTGACTTGCATTCAAAAAAACTTCTTGAACAACTTTTGAGAAACCTTTAAACCTTTACAACCTTCACAATTCTTTAAGAATTCTTTCCTACTCATCTTTCTTCTTCTTCCTTTGCCAAAAAGCTTTCTAAGTTTTCTGTTTTCCAAGCCTTGTTCTTCTACAAGTGAAAATTCTATAGAAAAAAAAAGTGTGCTATATCTTTTCATTCTCTTCTCCCTTTGCCAAAAAGAATTCAACAAGGACTAATCGCCTGAATTTTTGTGTCTCTCTTCTCCCTTTTCCAAAAGAATAGAGGGACTAACCGCCTGAATTCTTTTGTGTCTTCCTTCTCCCTTTCCAAGAGAATTCAAAGGACTAACCGCCTGAGAATTCTATTGATTCTTCCCTTTCCCTTAAACAAAAGATTTCAAAGGACTAACCGCCTGAGATATCTTTTGTTTCCCCTTACAAAGATTCAAAGGACTAACCGCCTGAGAATTCTTTGTCTTAACACATTGGATGGTACATCCTTTGTGGTACAAGTAGAGGGTACATCTACTTGGGTTGTTGTAACTGAGAACAAGAGAGGGTACATCTCTTGTGGATCAGTTCAAGTGGAGGGTACATCCACTTGGTTGTTCAAAAAGAACAAGGGAGGGTACATCCCTTGTGGATCTTTTCTTGTAAAGGATTTTACAAGGTTGAAAGAAATCTCAAGAACCGGTGGTTGCTTGGGGACTGGATGTAGGCACGGGTTGTTGCCGAACTAGTATAAAATTCTTGTGTTTGTCTTCTTCTTCCCTACACTTTTTAATTTCCGCTATATACTTTACTTTTACGCTTTACTTTTGTTTAAGTTACATAACTTAGTAGTAAAGCCTAATTGAATCTAGTAACATTAAGAAGGATAAGTTTTAATTAGTCATGGTACATTAATAATTAATTCAACCCCCCCTTCTTAATTATTCTGAGGCCACTTGATCCAACAATTTTGGTTGGATGAGGTAGGTTGCAAGAGTAATTGTAGTAATAATGGTGGTTGATGAGGTGAAGATGGAGAGATGTAATGGATTACACATAAAAAAACATGCAAGTAATCGATTAGAATAACATTGTAATCAATTAAATCGGCCCTTGTTTTCACCCAAAACCCAAAGCTTATATAAGTAATCAATTAAGACACATGCGTAATTGATTAAATATGCCAGTAAAACTCCCCCTGAGGCCTTTGTAATCGATTGAAACGTAAAGTAATCAATTAAAATAGAACATAAAGCCAAAATAAGACATAAACCACAACATGTAGTCGATTAAAACAAAGACATAATTGATTACAACAAAACCAAATGGCAGGAAAAAGTTTTAAGCCCAACACATAATCGAATAAAATGATGCAGTAATCGATTAAAACAACAGATTTTGAACTTTAACACCACAAACGCATAAATGGTAATCCATTAAAATAAAAGATTTCAAAAACTGATAAACACATAGCAATATAGTGTAATCGATTAACATGAGTGTAATTGACTAAAACAGTGGCAAAAAAACACGAAATGATAGAGTAAATATGTATTTTTAGAGAAAAAACAACTACACATCAACATATCAACATACTAAGACATTAAAGAAAATTTATAAACAGAGAGAGCATATAAAGAGGCTACATGTACTAAGCATAACATCATTTAACACTAGATCCATCTAAGATACCTAATTCATTCCTAATAAAGAAGAACCTATCTCTAGCTAGAGGTTTAGTGAAGATGTCAACTAGTTGATGTTCACTATCAATAAACTCAATGCAACAATCACTCTTTGATATACGATCTCTAAGAAAATGATGACTTATCTCTATATGTTTGCACTTTTCTATACCGAATTTCTTAATTATCTCTATACAATATTTGGCTTGACAAAGGAAGGTTCCATGTTTCATTTTCTTGACTTGAAGTCCAAGGAAGAAGTTCAACTCTCCCATCATAGACATCTCAAATTCTTTCTACATACAACTGGAAAATTCCTCATACAAAGTTTCATTAGTAGCACAAAAAATTATATCATCAATAAAGATTTTCAAACTAACAACTCATTGTTTGATCTCTTGATAACCAATGTTTTGTCAACTTGACCTCTTACAAAAGATTGCTCAATTAAGAAATTTCTCAATCTTTCATACCAAGATCTAGGTGCTTGTTTCAAACCATATAGAGCCTTTTTCATCTCGTAAACATGATTAGTATGTTTGAAGTATACGAAACCTGGAGGATGGTCTACTTATATAATGTATCTATTGCGAAAAGCACTCTTCATATCCATTTGAAATAACCTGAAATTCATAATACATGCAAAATCAAGCAGCAACCTAATAGCTTCTAACCTTGCATCAGGTGCATAGGTTTCATCATAGTCAATGCCTTCCTCTTGGTGGTATCCTTTTGCAACCAATCTGGCCTTGTTCCTTACTATGATGCCTGATTCATCAAGTTTTTTTCGAAACACCCATTTGGTTCCGATTGACTTTTGAGAGGCAGGTTTAGGAACTAAGTCTCACACTTCATTCCTTTTAAATTGATTTAACTCTTCATGCATAGCCACCAACTAATGCTCATCTTACATAGCTACATCTATGTTTCTTTGTTCAATCTTGGAAACAAAAGCCATGTTATTGCATAAAATCATGAGTTTAGAGCGAGTAGAAAATCCCTTTGATATTTCACCTATAATGTTTTCCAAGGAGAGGTCTTTTTGAGTTCTCCATTCTCTTAGGAGGTCTTTAGGAGGTGTGGCAGTGATTTCTTTGCTTTGTTAAATCTCTTCAACATTGGTTTTATCTTCAAGAGCAATATCCTTATCTTGAAAACCTACATCTTCATCTTCCAAAGAATTTTCTTGAATAATAGACTTAGTTTCATCACACACAACATGTACAAATTCTTCCACAAATAAAGTTTTCATATTGAACACTCAATATGCTTTGCTTTGCAATGACAAACCAAGAAAAATAGATTCATCGGCTTTTGCATCAAATTTTCCAAGAGATTCTTTACCATTATTTAACACAAAACATTTACAACCAAAGACCCTTAAGTGAGATATATTTGGTTTTCTCCCTTTGTAAAGTTCAAAAGGGGTTTTCTTTAGAATAGGTCTAATAAGTACCCTGTTTAAAGTATAGCAAGTAGTACTCACAACATCAACCCAAAAGTACTTTGGTAACTTTGTTTCATTTAGAAGACTTCTGGCTCCTTCTTCAAGGGATCTATTTTTTCTTTCCACAACAACATTTTGTTGAGGTGTTCTTGGGGCGGAAAAATTGTGGTGAATAACATTTTTTTCACAAAACTTTTCAAAATACTCATTTTGAAATTCATCTCCATGATCACTTCTAATTGAAACAATATTAAGACCTTTCTCATTTTGAATAACTTTGGCAAGTTTGCAAAAAGCATCAAATCCTTCATTTTTGGTTTTCAAAAATAAAGTCCAAGTGAACCTTGAATAATCATCTACAATTACTAAGCCATAGTAGTTGCCACCTAAACTCATAGTTCTTGAAGGTCCAAATAAATCTATATGAAGTACTTCAAGAGGTTTTGAAGTAGAAACAACATTTTTACTTTGAAAATAATTTTTACTTGTTTCCCTTTTTGACATGCTTCACACAATTTATTTTTCTCAAACTTGAGTTTTAGAATACCAATTACTAAGTCTTTTTTAACTAGATGATTGAGATTATGCATGTTTATATGTGCAGCCCTATAGTGCCATAAGCAAGAATCATCAATCTTACTTACCAAGGAACTTAGTTCATGAATTGATGCATGTTCAATATTCAACATGTAGGTATTACCTATTCTTTTACCTATGTGAACAACCTCACCAGAAATAGCTTCACAAATAAGACAACAATTCTTGTTGACTAATGCTCAAGAGATTGTGCTTAAGTCCATTAAAATATAGAACTTTTTTTTATTTGTGTCTTGTGCTGATTTCCAATGTTTTCTTCTCCCAAAATTCATCCCTTATTGTTATCTCCAAAAGTGACATATCCTTCTTCCTTTGACAAAAAGTCAGTAAGTTTGGATTTGTCACCCATCATGTGCCTAGAGCAGCCACTATCCAAGTACCATAGTGAGTCCCTTGCTATTGGGCACACCTACAAGACAAAATCAATTAGAGAGACGTGGTACCCAATTGAGGTTTGGTCCAATGAGGTTAATTTACACAATTAAATCTTTAGAAATCCAAACACATTTAACTTTAGGTACATCAAACCTCCTAAATGCCCACTTTTCTAGCTTGAAACAAGTTTTTCATTTTCTTGTCTCAATTTATCAAGCCCACTTTGTGTTGAAGCCAATTTAATGATACACAGTTTTAGATCATGTCTCAGCTTATTATTTGAAACAACAAGCCTTTGCGCTTCATCATGCATTTCATTAAATGCTTCCAAAATTTCTTCAAATTCAAAATTTACCTCAGTTTCTTCAATGGTTGAAGAGTCATCCATTGAATCTGCCATCAAGCACATATTTGCAACATCTTCTTCACTACAAGAGTTGAAGGACGTGGATGCATTGTTTTCCCAAGCTATGTAGGCATTTTTCTGCTTTCTGTCCTTCTTTCCTTTCTTTTCAGCAAGTTGTTTTCTAAGGTAGATATGACATTTATATTTGATGTGACCTTGCTTTCCACATTCAAAGCATGTGAAGGTGTTGTTGGAGCTTTCTATCTTCTTTGAAGGTTTAGAGAATTTCCTATCTTTGGATCTTTTGAGAAACTTTCCAAACTTCTTCACCATTAAGCTTAAATTATGTGCATCTTCGTCATCACTAGAGCTTTCTTTTTAGTCTTCCTTTGAAGAATTAACTTGAGTGGAATCCCTTTTCTTTTCTTTTCTCTTTCTTCTGCATGAGATTGTTGAATTAACTCAAGTTCATATGCACACAATTTTCCGAAGAGAGCTTCCATTAACATTGATGCTTAGTCCATGGATTCCTTGATCACTGTGATATTTGGTTCCCAAGTTCTTGCAAGACAGTTAAAGATTTTGATGTTTAACTCATCATCTTCAAACATTTTTCCCAGACCAAAAAGGTGATTCACAATATTGGTGAATCTTGTTTGAAGTTCTAAAATGGTTTCTCTATTCTTCATTTGGAAAGCTTTGTATACATATACAAGAGTGTGCTTTCTTGCTTTTCTTACATCCATAGTGCCTTCATGAGTGACTTCAAGCATTTTCCATATTTCCTTGGCACCTTGCAATATGAAAAAATTCATCAGAAGTTAAAATTTTTTTAGCTTTTTGATCATCTTGCACTTTTCTTTTCTCATCATCTTTCATCTCATCCCATTTTTTAGGTACCAATTCACCATTTACTTCTTTAGTTGGTATAAATAGTCCTCTAACAATAGCATTCCATGTACCGAGATCAATTGACTAAATAAATATTTCCATTCTTTTTTGCCAAAATGAAAAATATTCTCTCTCAAACAATGGAGGTCGATTGAGAGATGCACCCTCTTTGAAAGTGATTTGTTTAGAGCCCATTTTAAAAAAACTGTGATCTTGAGAAACTTTCAAGATGTAGCTCCGATACCAATTGAAAGAGATGATGAAACTCACAAACCAAGAGGGGGGTGAATTGGTTTGTAACTTAAATCAAACTTTAAAAAAATAGAGTAAAGAAAAACTTTTTTTCCAAGGATTATATCACAAACTTTTGATAAACCAATATTTAATCAATCACCCTTAATACAATAATCTTTTGTTAAAGTAATTTCACAAAAAGATATGTTCTTTAATGAGAAAGAAAGATAAGATCAAGAGAAGATGTACACCAATTTTTATATTGGTTCACTCTCTATCTCTGGAGAAGCTAATCCAGTTATTGAATCCAATTTGAATTAGATTTTCATTATGCATATAGAATTCTCACAAGGAATCACAATCAATCTCAGTTCCTATCCAGAAAAAAGTGACTACGGTACTCAACCCTAGGGTCCTTTGTGAATAAGAGGCTAAGAGAAACCTACCCTTAGTCCAAACTAGAAAAACCTATTCTAGCATGCCTTCAGAAATTCATGCATCTTCTAACAACACGTAAAACACATGAAAAACTGAGTCAAGGAGAGACACAACTTGGTCAATCACATGCAAGAACCTTTTCCAGAGTGAATGATTGTCTTCTTGAACTCAAGAGAAATTCACAACTCACTTTTTACCATGAGAGCTTTAGAAAAACTAAGTGTAGAAGTTGTGAGTCACACACTTATTCTATGCACTTTATCTTCTCTTTTTTTTATTCATTGTTTTAAAAGTGAGAACACAAGGTGGTTATTTATAGAGAAAACATTTCTAACTGCCTGCAATCGATTAAATATTCAATGTAATCGATTATTTCAAAGAAGTAATCGATTATATTATCATTTCAATCAATTAAAGTGTTTTTCCCAATATCTGGAAAACGTTAAAGAACAATGTAATCGATTAGATTCTTGATGTAATCGATTAAAGTGTTCTTGATCAGATCTAGGAACACTTTTAAGAGTGAAGTAATCGACTATGATCACCTGGTAATTGATTAAAATAGAGACTCATAAAAAACCAGACATGGTCTCAATTAAATTGTGTAATCGATTACGGTTAACAGGTAATTGATTAAACCAAAATGAGAATCTCTATGCAAGCTACAAACACTTGTGTAATTGATTACGATTAGCCTTGTGATTGGTTAAAAGAGAGAGTTTTATGTACTGAAGAAGTTTCTAACTTTAGAAACAATCTTCTTTCCTCTATATGATGATGCATGATGTACATATGAAAATATAAAGACTAAGATGCCACAATCAATACAAATGTCACTCAAGGACTTGGGCATGTAAAAAGACAGAATTTCGTCAAGCTCCAAAGCTTCTTCATGTCTCTCCTCGTATCTCTAACATCTAGGACTCATGTGTTTATCATAGTAAGGTGGAAGATGGTTCCCACATCTATCTACTACTTTACACGGATGACATGCTTATAGCATCCCAAAATTTGTTGCCAATTTTGAGGATGAAGTTACTACTCTATAATGAATTTGATATGAAGGACATGGGAGTTGCTGAAAAGATTCTGGGCAAGGAGAATAAGATGGATGAAGTCCAGAAGATGATCTTCTGTGTCAGAAGGAATACATTCAAAAATTGCTAAATTGTTTTGGGATGGCATCCGCAAAAATAGTATGTACTCCCCTAATAACGTCCATTCGTTTATCTATACTCAATACTACTCAGTCAAATTTAGAGAAGGAATACATGTCGTGTGTTCCGTATGCAAGTGTTGTAGCTAGTCTCATGTATGCTACACCAAACCAAACCTAACACAAGAAGTAATGTTGTGAGTAAGTATATTGGTAATTCCAGGAAGAAACATTGGCAAGCTATGAAACATATATTCAGGTAACTAAAGGGTACAAGTAATATTAGACTCATCTACCATGGAGACATGTCCTGTGCTATCATTGGTTACTCAAGTTCTGACTATGCTGTAGATTTGGATGCAAGGAGACATGTGACTAGGTACAAATTCACAATTTACAAATTTTTTATCTGTTTGAAGGAAATACTTATACCCACAGTGGCTTTATCCATTATAGATGTAGAGTACATGGTTCTGGCAGATGCAATAAAGGAAGAAATCTTGTTGAAAGGTCTGATTAGCAATCTTGGGTTTCCACAAGAAAAAGGCTTTCATTTTCTTCGACAGTCTGAATGCAATTTGTTTAGCCAAGGATCAAGTCCACTTCATCTATTTTGAGAAGATGGTTGAATATGTTCATGAAACCTACTCCAAGGATCAAGTTGATATGAGAGAGAATCTAGCTAATATGTTCATGAAACCTACTCTAAGAAGCAAGTTCATGCATTATTTAGATTTACTTAATGTAGATTTTTGGAAATGAACTTGGTTACTTGTAATTCAGAAATGTTATTGAACCAAGATGGAGATTGTTGATTGTTGGATGATGAACAATAGAGATAAGGAGGATGACAGTTGTCGTCTAGTCAAGTACTATTGTCTTCTGTAATATGGTGGAGCGTCCAGTCGCATAGAAGGGATGTTCTGGGCCACATGTGCGCTACACTGATGTATTCAACGAGTCTATAGCCTTGGCCGACAGGCTTGGGTAATCTTTGAAATTTCATCGTGATGGGGATAGATCATTGCAATTGTTGGTCTTCAATGAGGAATTCCTAGTAAGCGCGAGTCATCAACTCGCGTTGACTATGTCCCTACCCTTTAAACATAGGTTGTGTTGTTCTGTAACTGTAACTATTTTCTATTTTCTTTTGTAATTATTTTTTGTTAGACAGTTAGTTGTTGTCTCCTTTAAAAGGAGCTTTGTATTCTATGTTTAGAGAGCTTGAGAGTGCTTGGAACTATTTCATTGTAAATTTTGTTATTCGTAATAAACTTAAAATTTTTGCATGATATCTCTCTTCTCCTTCTATCATCTGAACTTCCCTATTTGAATAGAATCTCTTAAATCTTCCCAACATAGGTAGTCACATGTATGTAATGGTGTGAAAAGATCGGACCCAACATAAGCAGTCAACGTGGTGAGTAGGTATGTGGGTAAACCTGGGAAGGAACACTGACAAGCTATGAAACGTATATTTAAGTAAGTTAAGGGTACAAATAATACTGGAATGTAATATCAAGGTGACAAATCTTATGCCCTTGTTGGATATTCAAATTCTGACTACGCTGTAAATTTGGGTGCAAGACAATATGTGATAGGGTGTGCATTCACAATTGGCAATTGTCTTGTGAGTTGGAAGGATACTTTAGCCCACAGTTGCCTTGTCCACTACAGAGGCTGAATACATGGCTCTACAAAAGTAGCAAATCAAGGTATCTGGCTGAAAGGTCTTATTAGCAATCTTGGGTTTCCACAGGATAAAGTTGTTATTTGCTGGGACAATATGAATGCAATTTGTCTAGCCAATGATCAAGTCCATAATGAAAGGAGTAAACATATTGACATAAGATACCACTTCATCTGCATTGAGAAGAGGATTGCAATCCAAAAAGTTTATTCGAAGGAGAATCCACCCAATATGTTTACAAGGCCTGTTCCTCGAAGCAAGTTTATGCATCATTTGGATATACTTAATGTAGACCGTTGGGAATAAAACTATGTTACTTCGAGTTCAGAATTGTCCTTGAACCAATGTGGAGATTGTTGGAAGTAGGAGTTGACGACATTGAAAGAGGTGATTGGATGACATTGTCGATATCGTCTAGTCTCACCCTCTGTGATGAAATCTATCTTTTGTTCAATGGTGCGTCTAGTCTAGTCTACCTATACATTGTCTAGTCTTTTTAGATGGTTCGTTAACAATGTTTTGTGCTATAACTACTTTATCCGATTGTAACCATTTTTCAATTATAAGAGGAGTTAGTTAGCAGGGTTGGATAAGTGACTTAGAGAGAGCTTTTGAACCCAATTTTATTGTATTTGTTATTTATGTTATTCGCAATACAATTTCCATTGTTGTGTTATCTCTCTTCTCCTTCTATCATATGTTTTTCATATTTGTTTATGTATTTCTCAGTCTTAAACCCAATAGATGTTGATAATATCTGTTAAAATAAATCTCAAACGATCCGATCTCAAATTACATACAACACTCTTATATAAGGATATGCAATTCCTTTTCCTAGAATCACACATAAATGGTCTCTTTTGGCATTAGTGGATTTCTTAAGGACTGAGAAGAAGAGAGAAAGCAAGGAAATTTTTTTGTCACAATTGATAAAGGAGAAGAAAGATAACGAATAATACAAATTACTTGCTTTTAGAGGTGAGTAAAACAACCCCTTTCAAAACTTCCATGGTATGACTATAAAAGGATGTGTTTTTGTATTCTTAATATAAATTTGAGTATTCCAATAAACTTCATCAAGAATTGATTAGGCATAACTTCAATGTTTAAGTTATTTTAATTATACAAGGTCTACTACGGTGATTTTTAATTGTTGGTATAATCACAAATTGTGGTGGCGGTGTTATTGTTTCTTGTTCACAAATTGATAACTTGGGAGAAAATTACATGTTGAGTTTTCTTGATTTATACAAACTGATGAGAGGAGATAGCGTGGCCTTAGTTTCTTTAGAATTAGCAAAAGAGATTTTCAAAGGCTATTTACATTTGTGGAAGTTCCTTCTCTTCAAATCATTATACTGCCATGTATAAATATAAGTCCAGCCATATTTAATTTATATTGGATTTTACTATATTATATTAATAGGTTAAAATTACTTCCTATCTCAGTGAGAGTAGTTAGGAAAAAATTGAGTTATGAATAGTATACGTGCATATGCATTGATGTAAATTGAATTTGTTTCTGGCATGTCCATGCTTTGTATTTGAATGATTGGATATCTTTATTTAATTATGGACATGTGATGATACCTCCTTCTAAGATAGGGATGGGATTTATGAGAAACCTCCATTTGGGATGGGGATGAGATATATAATAGATACCTCTATCTTTAATGGGGTAAAGATTTTGGACACCTCCATCTATGATGAAGAATACTATGGGACGCTATTGCATAGATATGAGCTCATGGACCGTTTGAAGAATCCGAAAACACGGGTTTTGGCAACCAAAGAGTTAAGTCTAGTGATTTTCAAAAATCATTGAGTTGTGTATTTGATGTTTATTTGAGTGCATGGAGGTGTTGATGTTTACTTATGAAAATATTTTTTTATCGAGAATCTTATGGGAATAAATTGTGATTATTTTAATTTGACTTTTATTGGAGTATATATATAATATCTTATTTTAATTCATTGTGGATACCATGGTTAATTTTTCTAGATTACCGCGTCGACTGAGAACAACACTATTTGTGAACTATTTTTAAAAACTTGTTTTATTCGTTGGGATTATCATTTGATTAAGTGTTATTTTGAGAGCATAAGGAAGAAGTTGATGAAATTGAGTATACTTGAAGACTTATTTAATTACATTTACTTTAGATTGGTTTGCACTTCAGGATAATATACCAGATGTGCTACTTGCATTATATTTTAGCATTCATTTAGTTTAGAAGCCCATATTTGGGGATAGTAATTTTTATTCATGTAAAGACTCATTTATTTCACTTTTACTTATTATACATGGGGTATTTTGAGGCTATTGTGATTGAGTTATATTCTTTCTAGTATGTTTTATTTTGGGTTGTTAGTGTAATGAAAGGCATTACACATCAACTATGAGAATTGATCGGAAAAACATAGATTACATGAATTCTACTTCAATCACTCGAGAACTGTGAATTTTAGCTCATTTGGATAGTGAAGGATCTAAATAGAACCTCAAAAGAACAACAATGGATAAAAAGAAGGAAAGAAAAGAGACAAAAGTAAGAGAAAGTTCAAGACTCTATTTCTAAATTTTTCAAATGAACCAAAAGTTTACACATATGATTTTACATGTTCTTCAAATAGAGCTGGGATTACATTTAATTTTTCTGCCTCAGAGGATTTTTGTTGCAGCGAAACTATACCTGTGAAATAAGGACTCTGCACTTGATCTTCATGCCTTTGGACCTATATTTACTGGGGGCGAATGGACAACTCGTTGTGGTGAGTTTCTCTTAATTCCAAGGCCTTCATATTTGTGGCTTCCTTGCGGTGAAGTGCAGCTTCACTATGGAGAATCTCTATCAGTTCCGATTGATCAAGCGTCTTTTTTCGCTGTGGCAAAAGCCTATCTCACTATGGTGAGATCATCTCTGCAACTTCATTCTTTGATGAAAAAACATTTTCTCTTGTAACATCAAAATTTACACAAAAAGATCAAAAAATATCTTTTTAAGTTTCTAAAATCATTTCATACACTTTATCAATAAAGACTACAACTATGTACAATAATTCTCAAGAAAAACTAAGATAATTGCTCACAAAATAAGGTGTGAAATGCAATTATCACATGCAAGCATTCTAAAGAAAGGCATGCACTAAAACATCCTATACTTACATATGCAAGCATCCAAACAAGAACCAAGAAGTTGAAAAGAACTATACATCTTTACACATAAGAAAATAAACTTAACTGAATCCCAATTGTAGTACTGATTCGAAGTTCAGGTCATCTCCCAAGGAAATAGTGCAAGGATGAATATTCAAATTAAAACCCTTTGGATAGAGATATTTTTTTGTTTTTATATTTTAAACTACCTAAAACTAAAACTAACCAAAACATAAAATAAAATATATATTTTTATAGAGAGATTAATGTGCTAAAAATTTAATAACAGAAATTAAAAGAAAAAATAAGAAGTTACTTGTTGCCACGATAATAATTGTAGACGAAAATAATAGTGTAGAGATGCTAAGATTGTACTCGAAATCCCCCTATTTATTATAATTCCTCACACTTCTACATTGTTATATTGTTCATCTCCAATTCACTAATGTATTTTATCCCTAATCCCTTAGGTGATAGATCTTAAATCATTTGCCTTGATTCTCAATCCCTTGGCAAACCAACACAAGCAATCAGCATTATTGTTTGGGAATTAGTGAGGTTTAACCAAGATTATTTGTCCCTAGAGATAAATCCAATTAAGTATCCGATTCAATTTGGGTTTCAATGAGACTCGCCAAAGTGCACGTCAATTCCTGGAATCATCTATGAGGTGCACAGGCTCACAAAGTATTACGTATAGAAGATGAATAATGAACTCAAACAATATATTAATATGAGAAAATTACATCGAATAGGGTTCAATCCTTTCCTCTCCTAGCTAAGAAAGAAACTAGCCATTCATAAAATACAAGAAGAGAGAAGAAAAAAGGCTTTTTCAGTTAAGTGTGGTGTGTAGAGGTGTTTTTTTGCTGCTACCTGTGCCTCTCTATTTATAGAATCATAGATGTGTTTAATAGAGGCAGATAATTGTTGGACAAGTGGCCTTAATAACTTAAGAAGGGGTGAATTAATTTCCCACTAACAAACTTTTAATCTTCTTCTAAATGATAGGTTCAGAATGCAGAAGAAGAAGCAGAAATCAATTTAATAATGTTCTTTAAACATGCAAGACAAAATTGATTGCAATAAAATAAATGAGATAAGGGAAGAGAGAAATGCAAACTCGATTTATACTGGTTCGGCCACTTCTCATGCCTATGTCCAGTCCTCAAGTAACCCACTTGAGATTTTCCACTATCTTTGTAAAACTCCTTTTACAAAGTCTAAACCACACAGGGACAACCCTTCCCTTGTGTTAAGGAATCCTTACAACTTAAGAGACCCTCAGTCCCTTAATCAATCTCTTTGAATAAGAAGAAGAAGAATTCTCTCTTTGAGAGTAGGATATTACAATTGAAGTTCCTGGATGAACTCTTAATAGATTTGCAAGTGTTTGCCCAAGAGTTGTTGAGAGAGCATTTGACAATGAAGTTCTCTTGGAATATCTCTTTCTTGCTTTTTGAAGTCAGACACACATATATATAGGCCCTTCGTGCCTTTTCAAAATGGTTTTTCTAAAAATTTTCACTAGTAATCGATTACTGGTTTCTGGTAATCGATTACACAGTTATATTTTGAAGGGTCATGACTTTTGAATTTGAATTTTAATAGTTTTGTTGCTGGTAATCAATTACAAATATCTGGTAATCGATTACAGGTTCAAAATTCAAATACAAAACCCTTTTTAACATTGCTAGATCCTTGGATGTCTTGGAAACACTTTGTTTTGAGGCAAGGCTTGATTTTTAGTTAATCTTGAAGCAAGGCTTTGTTTGTTCAAGCAACCTTGTATTAATCTTGAAGCAATGTTTCTCCTTTGAAGCAACCTTGTTTGATTCTACTTTGGCATCATCAAAATCGTGTTCATACATTCACAATAATCTCCTTAATTTACAAAATAATATAATCTATACAAGGAAATTATCTATTCAGCTAATATAATCTATTTTAATTGTTGCAATTATCTTCCAAGTGATTCTCTTCATTTATCTTCGAGCTATATCTCCATAATTATCTCTATTTTGAATTAATTCAGTTTCTGGATGCACTGTCTAGCGCATTCCTCGCATAAGCGAGATATACCTCTCTTGAGAAAGGCTACCTTGCAAAATTGCCCTATTTCTCTGTAGAAACTCACAAAATCATATTAAAAACTTATAAAATTGTAATTCCTATCTAAAATACATTAAAAACTAAAAACATAACGAGTTTGATTCAAACCAGGCCTAAAGTATCAAATAAACGTCTCAAATTCATATGAAAATACGATAAATTTGATGTTTATCATTAAGTCGAACAATCAGAATAACAACTTTTGGAGCAGTTAACGATGATTCAAATTCAAAAAGAAGCATTAAATGGGTGGCACCATTTGAAACGAAGCATTGGTGTTTGAGGACACGTCTTGTAATCAATTGTGAAGACCGGTTGTTTGTATTTCTTATAAATAGGCAACAACATATTCTATTTATTTGGTTACAAATACTTACATAATTCTTGTATACCAACTTTGTCACATATATGGCTTCTCAATTCTACGGAAACATGTATGTCCTTGCCCATTGCTTTTATTTTTTATTTTGATCCTCATCTTTATTCTACTTTCTAAGACACTTTCTCCTTTCTATAACACCTTCTTCTATCTATAACAATTTCTTTATTGCTTTCAAATATATATGTTTTGTTTTGTGTTGTAACAAATATACTAATGTTCTAGTAAATGTTGATGATCCAAGTATTATTTTACACTCATTTGCAAAAATTATTTACATTTGTGAGAACCAATTATTATAATTTGAATACTCATTTTATACAAGTCATAAAGTTTATTCTCATAATAAATTTATAAGGTACACTTTGTTAAATTGAAAATCTAATATTGCTAGTTTGAAAACAAACAACCCAATAAGTATTTTGGTTTAGTATAATTAGTCCTATTATCAAATTCTTATTTGTTGATTTATAGTTTTTTGAACCTAATCCCAAAATTTCGATCAACACAATGTTAAAAATAATACACAATATTGGTTTTTAAGAAACTAATGTTAATGAAGTTCTTTTATTTACAAAAATGCTACCGTGGTTTTGTTAACATTAGTTTTCATAAAATTGATGTTAAATTGGCATTGTTAAAATCATATTTTTTAGTAGTGGTCCTTTGTCAATGACTTGCACCACAATCCTCCAGCACTAGGTTAAGATCTGATACTAAGCCAAACAGTCTCAACTTACATATCTATTCATATACACCATCAACTATGCAATATGTACAAATGCACTACAATTTCACCTTACAATATCCAACATTCATCATGTTATACTTAGATACCCTTGAGATTCAAGATATGCATAGCATCTTCATACTCACCATCATACTTTGACTTGCCTCAAGGATCCAAGTTTCACCAATGTTATACATAGATTAAGGTTTCATATACAACATCGTCTTACTCGTCATCTTATTAAGGCTTGTCTCCGAGGTCTAAGTTTCACGAACAACATGTTTCATCAGCAACAATAATATAATTATCTCATAATATTATAATTATCCCGATAAATAATAAAATCATATCATCTAGAATATAGTTACCGCAACAAAAATATAGTGAGCTCATTAATAAAGTTGTCATGGTCTAAATAATATATCATAATTATACACTAGTTTATCTTTATAACAATTATTCGCTTGGTATTTATGGTTGGCATATCATCTCCTAAGTTTTTGGGTTATTATGTCCTTTATACTAACTCAATTAATTTGACTCTTATCTTATTTAAAATCTAAGAAGATTATCTACAACTTTTATGTTTACCTCGAGACATGATTTGAAAGTATACTATGCCTAAGATTATGATCATTGAAACTTTTAGCACACTCTAACACCTCGACCTTTGCTCACTAATTTGATCATGTCTAGAATTGTAGATGTTATTTTTGAGTGAAACCAAAGTGATTAGTTAGATAGCTTCTAGGGCTACAATTTTCATGAAGAATGCTTTCTTAATTCTCACTCTAAGTTTGAATGTTGACTGGTTTAATCAATTAAAACACACTTTAATCGATTAATAATAGAAAAATGCATCAATAGCCATTCTATGCTAATTTTAATCAATTAAATATTATTTGAATCCATAGAAAGGAAACCAAAATCAATGAAACAACTTTAGTAGCTCAACTTCATCGATTAAAAGTAATCATTCCATAGGACTCATTTTAATTGATTGGAGAGCATTTTAATCAATTAAAATGTTCAAAGGGAGCAAAAAAAAAAAAATCATCCAAGATGTATTACCCCAAAATTTTGACCCACTAAGTAGATTCTTAAGTGACTCAGCTAGGATTTACTAAGCTTTATTTTTTTTAACAAGAAAAGGTGTGTCTTGAGTAATTGCATGTGATTAGTAATTAATTGAGTTATCAAAGAAGAGAATGAAAAATAGAGGAAATTAATATTTCTTAATAACGGTTAAGTTGACGAATTTACAAAACCACGCACACAAATGTAAGTGTGTGTGTGTGTGTGATTAATTTCTTTAACTAATGTTGGTAATTAAATTGTTTGTGATTGAATCGTTTGTAGTATTTTAAGTAAATGTTTATCACAGTGGTTTAAATCAATTCACTTGTTTGACTTTTGATTTAAATTACTTTAGTTCTATGTTTCTCCGACAATTTAGTACTCGACAAATTTTACTTCTAAATAAATATTTACAAATAAAATTATAATTTATCAACTAGTTCTAAGAGGGCTAGAGAGTTGTAACACCCTAAAATTTAACAGTTGCATTATATATATATATATATATATATATATATATATATATATATTAATTCTTTTTGAGTAATTAATTATAATATTATTTGTAGTGTGTATTTTTATGATGATTTCATCTAGATTGATTATCTTGATATACAAATTTGTTAGATAAATTAGTACCCAAGAAATTTTATCCATAAATAAAATTTCTACATACGAAATTTAATTAATCAACTCATATAGATTTTTATTTTACTAGTTGGTAAAATTTAATTGTGTCGCGTTATAATTACACTTTATAAAATCATGTTGTGTGAATTAAACCCTCATTAGAGTGACACCTAAACCCCAAGCACTCTAATTAAGAGACACCTAAACACTAATTAGCTCTAATCTAATACCTACCCTAAGTACATTAACCTAATGACACATGTAATCCACTTCCTAAAGCTAACTTGCCCTACACGTTCACAACACCCTAACCCACCCCAAAACTGATGCAATCCTACCCCCCAAGGGCATTGGATAGAAGACTCCAAGAAGATTGGGCCAAAGATGCAAGAGAAGGCCCTAGGGTTCTCATGAGCCTTTGGGTAGATTTCGGGCCCATGGGCTAAGTATGAGCCCACTTATCTTTGTACATATTAGATTAAGGTTTCATTAATTTTGGGCCTTGTATTTAGGGCTCCATAATGAAGGAAGGGTATCCTAGAAATATAGGATTCTTCAGCCCTTGTATTTTAGGGCACCTAGACTAGTTTTTGTATTAGGGTAGTTTTGTAATTTCACATGCACTAAGTGAATATTTGATGTGTGTGGTTGGAAATAAATTTAATTGAATTGGTTGAAGCCCAATCCAATTAAATTTTAGAGGGGGAGGTGAGCATTTTCTTACTACACCCCATTGCCACATCATATAGTCACACTTTGTGCATGTCTTTCATGCTTTACATGCCTCATGACACCTAAGCACACCTAGTGGAGAATCTTGGAATTGATCTTAGATTAGTGGGCTTGTTGGATCGAGTGGCCACAAAATAATTAAGAAGGGGGGTTGAATTAATTATTCCTAAACCTTTACTAATTAAAAAATTTACTCTTCTAAGGCTTTTACTTATGTTGTTAAGCGAATAAGGAGTAGAAGAGAAACTTAATAGAAAGTAAAAACGGAAATTAAATGCACAGCGTAAAGTAAAAGAGTAGGGAAGAAGGAAACAAACACACAAGAGTTTTTATACTGGTTCGGCAACAACCCGTGCCTACATCCAGTCCCCAAGCAACCTACGATCCTTGAAATTTCTTTCAACCTTGTAAAAATCCTTTTACAAGCAAAGATCCACAAGGGATGTACCCTCCCTTGTTCTCTTTGAACCTAGTGGATGTACCCTCCACTAGAACTGATCCACATGAGATGTACCCTCTCTTGATCTCAATCAAACCCAAGTAGATGTACCCTCTACTTGTACCACAAAGGATGTACCCTCCAATGTGTTAAGACAAAGATCTCAGGCTGTTAAACCTTTGATACTCTGTGAATGGGGATACAAAAGAATTCTCAGACAGTTAGTCCTTTGAACACTTTTGTATTAGGGAAAGGGAAGAATCAAAAGAATTCTCAGACTGTGTCATTTTGAATTCTTTGACGAGGGAGAAGAGAGACACAAAAGAATTTAGGCAGTTAGTCCTCTGTTCTTTTGGAAAAGGTAAAAGAGAGATCCAAAAAGAATTCAGGCGGTTAGTCCTTGGCGAATTCTTTTTGGCAAAGGGAGAAGAGAATGAAGAGATGAATAGCACAAGTTTTCAAGGTTTAGAAAACCAGAAAACTTCAGAAAGCTTTTGGTACAAAGAAGAAGAAGAAGTTCAAAGAGATTCAAGGCTTGCAAAGGATTGATTGAATGAATGTAAAAGTATATGAGTGTATTGAAAAGCAAATCAAAGCCTTGCTTTTATAGACTCTTCATGTTTGGCCAAGAGGACCATTTAGAAGAGTTATAACTTTTAGAAAAACTTAAAACCAATTTGAAAAGGTCAAAAACCTTTTGAAGAGTTACATCTTTTGATTTATTCAGAAACAAACACTGGTAATCGATTACCAAATTAGTGTAATCAATTACACAAAGCTTTTGTGTGAAAGGATGTGACTCTTCACATTTGAATTTGAATTTCAACGTTCAAAGGCACTGGTAATCGATTACTAAAACATTGTAATCGATTACAACTTGTTGAAATTAATTGGAACGTTGTAAATTCAATTTGAAAACGTTTTCAAATCCATTTTGCTACTGGTAATCGATTACAACAATCTGGTAATCGATTACCAGAGAGTAAGAAACTCTTTGGTAAACATGTTTTGAGAAAAACCATGTGCTATTCAATTTTTGATTCACTTGAGTTGTTCTTTGATTGATCTTTGAGCTTTTTCTCATCACCTTTGTCATCATCTTTTGTTATCATCTTTGTTATCATCAAAACACCTTTGAATCACCTTTGATTCACCATGAAGCTTTGCTTCTACACTGAATCATAACTCAAATTCACTAATCATAATTAGTGAAATTTTGGCTCCAAAGTTTGGCTCCACAAATTCAATTTCAAATTCAAGTGAAATTTGAATTAAAAATCAAATTTCCCTCCAATTTTGTGTGACACTTAGGCTATCAATAGAGGTCATGTGTGTGCATTTTTCAACTTTGATCATTTGAATATTAAACTTCAGATTTCAGAGCTCATTTAGAGCACAAAATTTCGTGCTCTTCTCTCCCTCTCCCTTCATTCATCTCCTTCTTCCTCCTAGCTCTTATCCATGGCCTCCTATGGTGGTGAGCTTCTTCTAGACTCATCTTCTCCTTGAAGTGGCGTCTCCTCTCTCTCTTCCTTCTCCATTCCGCTGCCATTCATCTTCTAAGAAGCAAAGGAATCCATTGATGAAGAAGATCCTAGGCCTACAAGCTCCAATGGAGCTTACATCAAAAACCTTTCTCAACACTCAATTTCTCTCACACATTTAGCACCATAGCGAAAGAAAAGAAAGAGAAGTTGAGAGAAAGAGAGAGGGAGGTTGTGGAGGAAGAAAAAGAAGGAAGGAAGAAGAAGGTTTTCTTCACCACTTGCATGCACCAAGTTTCATCACTCTTCCTCATCACCTTTGCTCTTTAAAGTCCAAGCTAGGTAAGGGGGGTCTTTGTGTAGACTCAAACCAAGGCTGACCTGAAGGTTCAGCCATGGAAATGGTTGTTTATGCTTCCATTGTGTGGTTTATTTCCTTGCATGTGACTTTGGTTGTGTGTGAATGGTTTTTTCAAAAAAAAAACTTATGTTATGATTATGCATGGACTGTGGGAATTTTTTTTATCCATCTCTTTTTGCTTCCTAATTTATGTGGGAGAGCTCCTAATACAAAGGAGACTCTACCCAAATTTAGTTGAAACCAGATTTTACTATAAAAATTTGAAGCCACAAGAGGCAGGTTGTTTTAGGTTTTGTGGATGAGCAGTTACTATTGTCTCAATTTTAGCTTTTGTTGGAGTTTAGTGAAATTGTATTGAATTAAACTAGACACAAAATGCAGCAACATCTTTATTTGCACAGTTGTGAGATGAGCTCAATTTGAGGCTCATTCATGACATTCAAAATGGTTGCTCTGTTGTGCATTTTGATTCTTGCAATGTGAGGTTTTTCTTAATTTTGTACTTGTATGGTGATCATCTTAAAAATGTGTTTATTTACTCTTCAACTAGAGATAAAAATATTTTTTACCATGTATGTTGGAAAAATTATAGAGGTTACCTTCAAATTTTAAAAGACAAGATAAAATAGAGTGGTTGTCGGAAGGACTATGTTTGGAAGTTAGAAAAAAGGCTTGAATAAAATTGTTATTGTGTGTGAACTTATATAATTGGAGACCGGGAGGTGTGTCCTCGAGCACTAAGATGCATGTGATTGTTGTGTATACTATGATTGGTTTACAATTGTATTGTTAGATGTTATTGTGTAGTAGTTGTAGGGACTCAGACACAAGTACTGGTGTGACTAGAACTTTGTTCTAGTGGGTAATGTTGTCTTGAAACACATGCATATTATGTGCTATTCTTAGGGACTCGAGCACGAGTCTTGATTTTGAATATAATCTTGTTCTAGTAGGTAGTGCACATCTTGAAAGACGTGAATTTGTTGTGTGATAGTTCATAGGAACTTGGACATGAGGATTGATGTGACTAAAACTCTAATCTAGTGAGAATAGTGTGCAAGAGACATGTAAGCAGGCACGAGTATGCAGTGGATTATGGATAGTATAAGATAAAAAGAGTCATGTGGGGGCGTCGTGCTAGAATGAGTGTGATAAACCCGGATTTGACTATATTTTGATGTGAGTTTTCATGTCATATTCATGCATTTTGATATATTTTATTTGACAAAACTCATGGTTTAGTGCGAGATTGTGAAAGACAAATGCTTAAGAGGTTTCATGTAAAAAAAAAAAAAAACTAAATGTCATGAATTTTAGAGCTAACCAAAATACAACGATCATGGTAATTTTGTAGGACTGTGATAATTTTTTGTGTGTGAGGTAATTTTGTTTGGCCATGGTAATTTTGCACGTGTGTAGTAATTTTGTACGCATGAGGTAATTATGTATGTCTGTGGTATCCTTGCATCACCTATCACTTAAAGATTGCAAGGATCACTTGCCACATTTAAATCCTAATTGATAATATTATTTAATTAAGGAAAGATAGAAGGAGAACCTTCACAAAATATTATAAATAAGGAATGAGACCTCTTTCTTTTAGAAGAAGAAAATCTTAAGTTTTTTTATCTTTTGAATTTGAGAGAACCTTAAGGACTTTTGAGAGCTGAAGAGCGTGGATAACATTGCTAGGATAGATCATGATCATCGTTTCTACCTAGTGATATGTCTATGTTTACTTTCTATAGGATTGCTAGTTTTGTTCTAATCATGAATGGCTAGTCCTCCTAGTCCGGAGGTTATGATGTAACTGTCCATTTGTACTCCTCTCCTTTTTCTCAATGGAATTCCTCATTGTTTTATTTTAATTAATTTTTTCCTTGTTTTAATGTTTATTTGGAATAGATCATTCTAATACTCAATCAATTGCATAGCAGTGATCATCTGCATGTAATTGGTAGATCTAGGTAAAGAATGTTTTGCACCAAATTGCATGATCAAATTGTTTGGGTAATCTATGATAGATTAGTTAATCTTTAATTAATCATCCCTAAAATTGATTTTATCCTTTGACTTAAATTGATAGATCCATGATCGTTGGGGTATTAATTTAAGGCAAAGGGCATTTTCTGACCTTGATTGTAGGCTTTAATTGATTTGGGTAATCGGTAATTAATCAAGGAAGGAATTTCATTAGGACTAGGATTAGGGGGAAATTGGTACTAGTGAGTCATAGCTCCTGGTCATTGTTGTCATTACTTAAATCGCTCTTTATATTCATCTATTGGATTTCTTATAGAAACCAAAACCATAAAATGTTTAAATCCTCTTTTTAATCAGATCTATTGTTAGTTTAATAAACTAGACTTATTGGGAATACAATTGGTCCTCTAGGTTTGATATCTAGACTTTCAAGTCTGTTGTTACTATTGCGTAGGGTAAACTTTTCCTTGTGTGAGCCTAACATATTTTACGCATTAGAGTGTTAGAGCTCATAAGACGTAGTTCGATTGATGATTTTTACACTGCATGGTGTGGGAAGACGATGTCCTCATTTATCTACATGTTTTTCACACCCGGTGGTGTGGGAGAACCATGTCCTCATCAGTCAATGTGACATGTAGTTGGAGCCAAGTATTGGTCTCAGACTCATTTTCCAATTCGGCGTTGTTGAGTACCCTGTGCTATTGAACTCCACTATGATGAAGAATAGAAAATCCCTATAAGAAATATATGTTGAGATAGTAAAAGAAATGTTTCAAGATGCAAGTGAGATTTGGTAGATAACCACATCATTGTGATTGATAGATTCTGTGCGTGGTTAACAAAGTAGGAAGACTCACCTTTTTGTTTTTATTCAAGATCAAATGGTGGGCAAGGAGCTGACACTCCATCTAAAGGCTGAGGGAACTTTGAGGCGATGGATACCTGACATGACCAGGGGCATGGATCATTTTCTTGGGTACCTTTGTTATACATGAATGCCTACTGACTTATGTTTTTTGTATTGTTTCCACACCAGGTTGGGTATTAGAGATGATTGCTCTAAGTCTAGGACTATTCCTTTTTTAATGTATTTGATCTGGGTAAGCCTAGGCTTCAATACTTTTGTTTATGTGTATATTCATTGATCTTTTTATCATCATATACAATGTACCTTGAGGTTCTACTTATGACTTTACTTGGGGAAACAGTTATGCATATATACATATTTTGTAATTCGGATATGTTCAATTTCTTCTATTCTGATTTAAATATTTAAGAAGTAGTATTTGTTTATGTGGTATCAACTTTAGAAAACAACTAATGAAAAGTTTTAAAAATTAACTAAAATTCCATTTCACATTTTCCCAACTTTATATGATTGTGAAATTAAATTGATTAACACACTTTATAAAATAAAGAAGTAAAATAATTAAGGTATAATTATAGTTTGAGAAATTAGGGTGTTACACAAGAACTTAACTTTTCGTACATCCAACACCATCCCCCTCAACCCAAACATTTCAACATTAAATTCGATCATCACCAAGGCATTTTCCATCATCAAAAGTATACATAAACACCTCACAATTTTGAATCAACATGCTCAGATCAAGATTTTTATATTTGTCCATGAAATAACCAACATAATATATCACAATCACTATATCCATAAATCCAAATCAACAATCACTCCAATACATAAAAAATAACCATAAAACAAGAAAAGGGTGAACTTTCTTACCTATTCAAACTTCAAGTTTCACTCTTTTTGGAGGGGGTAGGAAGAAAGGAGGAATTGAACCAAAGGAATGAGCTTTACTCAACTTACCCACTAGCTCACACTATAAGAACATAAAACCAAACCTAAACCAAGCCCAAATTAGTTTTTGAACAACAACTTAAAATTTGATTGAAATCACCATGGATGCTTCAAGGAAAAGAAGGAAATGAACAAAAAAGGAAGTGTAGAAGGCATGGGCTCTCTATAGAGTGAGTAACTTGAGGAAGAGAAGTGAGAATAAAGGTCTTGGAGAATGTTTTTAGAATTTTATGGGTTTCAGGAAAGATTTTAGAGACTCTTGGACTTCTCTCTCTTTCAAATATTTTGCGAGATACACCCCTCCCTTTACTTACCTCAAAAGCCCAACTCTTTGAGGCCCAAAACACAAGTCCATCACAACTTAACCGCCCACTTACATGAAACATAAAACATCTACTTAATTTATGTGTTTCCAACAACACAAAATAAATTTATTTCCTCTTACAACTTAGTTTAAATCACTTAATTATACACATTGAGAAAATCATAGTGTAACCACAAAATTTTAAACATTAACAAGGTTACTTCCAAATTAATGGAAGGACTATATTGACTCAAATTTAAAAATTAAATGATCAAATTGAATAAATTAAATAAAAACATGGACTAAAAAAGTAATTTAACTAAAAAATTATTTAATTTTGAATTACTTAAAGAATATTATGTGAAAAATATGCAATTTAATGTTTTCAAAATATTTAACATTTCCTCTATATATATATATATATATATATATATATATATATATATATATATATATATATATATTGTTTAGACTATAGGTATCTTCCAATGGAGACAATCATGCTTGAGTCAAGTCAAGTAAGACTACTATGAGCAACAAAACTCTCTGTCTAAGTATTCGATGAAACAACATACCTAGATCTCGAACCCAAGACTATTTGTTAAGTTTGAATAACTTTATGTCAGTTGATCCACATGTTCAATAGTTATCTAAATGTTTAATGAGTAAGAAAAATAATTATTAAGATTTAAAATTATTCTTCGCTCTTTTATTTTCTCCTCTTTCTCTCTTGAACTCAAAACTAAGATTTTTAAGATTTGGATTTGATCATCATCATTCACACAATCAAAACATCAAAAGAGGAATATTAACAACATACAAATTAACCTACTTTTTTTAACATATTCCCTTTCTTTGTTTAAAATTTACAAAAATTAGTAGAGGGAGAAGAGAGGGTCATTAAATAAGAGGTGAAATCTACTAAAATTTGTGCTTTTCAATAAATTTTAACCACTAATTAATAAAAAAATATGTTAGAGAGCGCAATGCTTGTATTTCCTTTAATCAAAATTGTTGAATAAATATTAAATGACTCAAATTTAGATCTCACGTAATAAAATATGAAATATTAGATTTAGCTATAACTAGTGTAATAATGGATACTTTCCATGGATGTTAAGAATTTACAATCTATAACCTTTTATATTATTGTTATTTTCAGTGTTTTTTTAAAGAGTTTGCTAATGCACTCACTCCTTATTTTTATTTTTATTATGAGTGTATTAGTAATCAACTTCAAAACTCTTGGACTAAAAACCCAAAACTTTCATGTTTCAGTACATTTATTATAAGGATATAATAGTAATTTAGCATTTAATTTAATTTTAAAAAATGAAAAAATTGTTTCTCTTTCCTTCCCCCACTTTTCTCTCTCCTTCCCCAATTGGTGCTCCCTCTCCAGAACCACTTTCAGCCTCAACTCCATTACGCCTTCATTGTTCGTTAAGCTGCAACAACAAATTACTCATTCTCGAAGCAACGGTTTGTAAGCATGACATCTATAGCAAGATTAGAATGGAAACGAAAACAATGAAGGTTGGATCGATAATTCTGAGAAGCGAAAAAAGAGTCCATTGAAAAAGGCATGATTGGTGCAAATAGAAGGACTTTCGTGCATGCTTCCTGTTACAATTACCATGGATTTAATTAGATTAAATCATAATATATCCTACAATATAAGCACCTGATGAAAGTGGCATGAAGTTTGAAGATGAATCGTTAATGAGAATGTTCATAGAATATTAGATGAGATTGAGGAGAGAGAAGAAAGTTTTTTATCTTAAAAAAAACTAATTTGTTAATTACCATAATAACCCTGAAGTAATAGTTGGGTGTCTAGTAATTTTGGTGTTGGTTGTTAATACTCATATTAGAAAAAAAGGTGTAAATGCATTAGCAAACCTTTTATATAAATATGTATATTGAAGTAGATATGTATGCACAAATTTTAAAACATATATTAACATAATTATGAATACTTTTATATATATATATATATATATATATATATATATATATATATATATATATATATATATTCAGATTCACATATGGTCTATTTCATTTGAGTTTATATAATATTTGTTTTAGAAAATAGTATGTTAACTGATATACTTATTAATATTCTACTTTATTATTTTGTGTGTATAAATTTTATAATTTTATTGTGATATTTTAGGTATAAATCATTTTTATAGAATTGATATCTAAAAATGTTAAAATTTAAATTAATTGGAAAGATAATTAAAACTATAATTAAGTTAAAAATGAACAAATTTTGCATTTGATAAGTAACATGATTCATACAACGGAGCGCCAAAAGCATATAAAAATGACATCTAAGTTTTCTTAATAATAATAATAATAGAATTGTTCACTAATATGTATTTAGTTTGATTTAGTTTTAATTTGATTTATGTAATTATGAATAACATGAGTAACAATTTATAGATTGATTCAAGTTAATATATATTTGATATATTTACTGAAATATGTATATTAAAGTTGTTAAAATTAGATATAATTTTAGAAGAAAAATAAATTAATATAGATTCTTCATATGATAAAAGTCTATTAGAAAAATTGTTTTTTTCATGATAAAACACTAAATTATTTTAGAGAAAATAATTGAATATAATGACAGCGCTTGATTTGGGATCCATATGCTGAGAAAGGTTGCTTTTATGATATATTAAAAAAGTTAAATCTTTTGTGCCATCTCAAAAGGTATAAACTGTAAAGAAATAGTTAACTAACTTCAAATGTCATATTAAAAACATATTAAAGTTCTTAGAATAAAGTACTTGGAAAATACACATGCTTTAACTACTTGGAAAATTAATGATAAAGACATTATGATTATAAATTTATTTCTTTTTTATTTAAAATAAAGTAACGTAAGACTATTGTAATGAAGACAGGATATAAAAAAATTATTATTCAAAGCTTATAAATGTACCAACCGGTGGTAGAATTAATTTCAGAATAAGAAAAAAAATATTTTATTTTATATGAGTGGAATAATAAATACACACGTTGTAACTGTTTGGGAAATTAATGATATAGATATTATGGCTATAAATTTATTTCTTTTTTTATTTAAAATAAATTAACCTAAGAATATTTTAATGAAGAGAGGATATAAAAAGATATTATTTGAAGATTATAAATGTACCAATCGGTGGAAGAATTAATTAGAAAAAAGCGGTTGCATTAATGTACATTAAAAGGCGCTAGAAATCAAATGATAAATTAATAATATAAAATAAGTAAATATGATGGGGTTTATTACATTTTTCTTCAATTTATTCTTTGATGCATGGTGGTGATATAGCACAAGTAACTTTTTTAACTTTTAGTTATACAATGTTCAACGGACATAAAATCATAAATATGAATAACTTTTACTACACCATCATCTATTATATTATATGTAATGAATAAACTATTAGGTCGTCACTTAATTGCAGAAAAAAATGTCATCGTGTAATTCTTTTTAAATGAAAATATTACTTTTATGAAAAATTATACAGTGGTAATAGTGATGGTTGTCAACCATCATAATTAAGAATACCAAATGGATAAATCTAACTTCACTCTCACTTATTAAAAATCATGTAGGGTTGAACTTATTTTTCTTTGGGCGTTGGAAACCTCAATCCAATCCAACTCTGGAGGGGTTTATGGATTGGGTTAAGTTGTCAATTCATTAAAAAAAGAAAATATTATAAAACTAATAAATCAAGAAACTCACTCAATAAATTGATACTTAAGAAATAATCATAAACTTTAAGTTATGATACTTATTTGTTTTGTATTCTAATTACTACAAAAAAAAAATTGTTTTCATGGGACTTCACAATGTTAAACAATAAGAAGCTAATTAAGTAAATCAAGAAACTCATTCAATAGTTGATATTTAATAAATTACACATCAACTTCAAGGGGTGAACTTTAATTTAGTTAAAGAAAAAACGTCAACCAACTCATCACCATTTGACCTTATTGGGTTGGTGGATTGTGTAGGTTAAATAATTGAACTTCTCAACACAACTTACCATAATAGCAATAGCAATGATATTAATAGAAATGATAATAGTAACAGTAGTATGATAAAAAAAAAATGTGACAATATCCATGTAGTAGTGATGTTGGTGACAATACTACATTTTTTCATATTTTTTAGATATTTAAGGATAATGCACATAGATTAAGCAATATTTAATATTTTCATGTTTGGACCAAAATAATCTTATTTAACCCCTTAATCTTTGAAATAAGGATATATTTGAGGGGGGGGGGGAGCAAAAACTTTAATTAGAATTTGTAATTCTAACATGTCAATTGTATTGAGATATAAAAAAATGTTAAAACATTTAAAGATATAGGAATAAGGTAGTAATAGTAATTATAGAAGTCGCAATTGTAATGTTGGTAATGACAATGATTATAATTAATGATAACAATGATGAGGAGACAATGATAACGGATCTGAGTGATGATGATTATGATACTTATTTTGAATTAGACTTGAGGTCAATTTGTGTAATGGGCTACCTTTATCTAGACACTAGATCAACAAAAATTACAATTGTTGAACAAAGTCAACACCAGGTATTAGATTCATAATATGTATTTGTTATAGAAATAAAATGGGTTAAATGGTGCTCAACAAAAAAAGGTGAATTAAGTACTTTGAAATATTTTGCAAAAACTAATTTACATATTTTTAAGAAATTCTTTGTAAAATACTTGTTACAACCAACTTTCCAAAGACTATGTTATATGATATTCTTAGTGTTGAAGTAGACCCTTTATGAGATAAATATTTTAATGGTAACAAACTTTTAAAAGTAGATTTTAATTATGTTAGAGTTTTGCTACTAATGGTTTGCCTTGAGTGTATTCAAAGAAACAAGACTTATCAAGAAGCATGGAGAACAAGGCATGAAGCATTTTCCTACAACCTTGGCTTTCCAACTTTGAAGCTTGTCAACTTTAGAAGCAAGAAACGATATGTAGAAGGGCAGTGATTTTTTCTATGTAAAGTGCATATATCAGAAGTTGTATATGACTAGAAGCATGATTATGAAGGTAGTTTAAGTCAAGGGATAGATACTAGAAGTTGCACATGACTTAAGGATCACCAAAAGATGCAATGCTTAGCTTACAAGTGAAGACAAACATATCTACACAATCAAGAAACACACACTGAGAGTTGTAATAGTCAACACCATGAAATAATGTACTAATGCATTACCTCAATAAAACTGATGCAATCCTATCCCCCAAGGGTATTGGATAGAAGACTCCAAGAAGATTGGACCAGAGATGCAAGAGAAAGCCCTAAGATTCTCATGAGCCTTAGGGTAGATTTTGTGTCCATAGGTTAAGTATGAGCCCACTTATCTTTGTACATATTAGATTAGGATTTCATTATTTTTGGGCCTTGTATTTAGGGCTCCATAATGTAGGTAGGATACCCTAGAAATGTAGGACTTTTCAGCCCTTGTATTTTAGGGCACCTAGACTAGTTTTTGTATTAGGGGTAGTTTTGTAATTTCATATGCATTATGTGAATATTTGATGTGTGTGTTGAGAAATAAATTTAATTGAATTGGGAGAAGCCTAATCCAATTAAATTTTAGAGGGGGAGGTGAGCATTTGCTTGCTATACCCCATTGCCACATCATATAGTCACACATTGTGCATGTCCTTCATGCTTTACATGCCTCATAACACCTAAGCACACTTAGTGAAAAATCATGGACTTGATCTTGGATTAGTGGGCTGAACCATAGCTAAAATTCACCAATCATAATTAATGAAATTTTGGCTCCAAAATTTGGCTCCACAAATTCAATTTCAAATTCAAGTGAAATTTGAATTGAAATTCAAATTTCCCTCCAATTTTGTGTGACACTTAGGCTATAAATAGAGGTCATGTGTGTGCATTTTTTTTGAACTTTGATCATTTGAAAATTAAACTTCAGATTTCAGAGCTCTTTTAGAGCACAAAATTTCATTCTCTTCTCTTCCTCTCCCTTCATTCATCTCCTTCTTCCTCCAAGCTCTTATTCATGGCCTCCTATGGTGGTGAGCTTCTTCTAGACTCATCTTCTCCTTGAAGTGGCGTCTCCTCTCACTCTTCCTTCTCCATTCCGCTGCCATTCATCTTCCAAGAAGCAAAGGAATCCATTGATGGAGAAGATCCTAGGCCTACAAGCTCCAATGGAGCTTACATCATGTGGTATCAGAGCATCTTCATCTAGGTGATATTCTTTTGCCTCCTCTATCTTTTTGTACGGTGAATTCTCTTTAATTCCTTGTTCTTCATCTTATTCTCCATGTATATCCTCGATTTTCTTGTGGTTTGGTGCTGTTTAGAGTAGATTCAAAAAAAAAAAATAAACCGATTAAATCTTATATCTACACTTGTTCTTACATTTCTATGGTTCAAATTTTGTAGATCTACTCTTGAATCATGTTTTTGTGTTGATTTTAGGTTTTGTCATTTTTCATTCATAATATTCTTGTGCTGAACCTTAGATCTAAATTTTATTCCAAAATATTGATTAGAAAAAAAAAACACAAAATCTAAGTGTAAATCACTTAATCCATGTTGTCTTAGAGTCATGTTTAGTCATAGTAATTGTCACATTATGTTCTAAGTTTGTGTTGAATTTTTATTTTGTTGATTGAATTCTAGATACATTTTTTCATGTATTCTTGTCATTCTTAGCCTATCTTTTGAATTTTGAGTCTAATTCATGCATGTTATTTAGTTCATAACATCTTCTAAATCAATTCCTAGAAGTAGTCTTGTTGTTGAACTCTTTTTTTTCTTCTTCTAAGTTTCCTACATGATGCCTATGATGAAGTTGAGTTGTGGTGCTGAGTTGTGGCTGGATTTGTGAATCAAATAAGTCTTAAGCTCTCTTGAATTTTTTTATTCAAGATAATTGAGCATAAGCAAACACAAATTGTAACTATCCAAGCCTTAAGCAACATAAACACTACTCTTGATTTCTAGGTTGAAATCCCTGGTGCTAGCAACTTGAACATACGAACTTGTATAAATTATTGGGAATTGGTCACTACGTGCTTTGAGCTGAAATGTTTACTGAATTTTCTAGACATCTGGACCAAAATAATAAAAAAAGAACCAAGCGATTTGGAATAAAGGAAAAAATAAGAAAAGTCACACAAGTTAGCAGAAAAATCAGTGTCCAGGAAAAAACAGTGAAAAGGAAGTGTGCTTGTTGTTTTGGCTCAAAATTTGTTCTATAATTGGTGCCTATTTTATACCAATCCTAGTTCTGAAATTTCAATTGAAAATTATTGTGAAAACAGGTGCCAAAAATAAAGGTTTCTTGAGTCTTTTTTTTTTTTAGTTTTTCTACTCTACTCTAGAGTCATTCTAGGTTTCTCTTTGAGTCCTAGCTTGCTTTTGTGTGCTTTTCATTGCTTTAATTGTTGAATAATCCTTGAAAATTTGTCTTGTTGAAACTCTATTGGTTTAGCTTTCATTTAATTTTTTTTTTGTCTTTGGTTATTGCTTGTCTCTTTGTTTCCTTGCTTGTGAGTTTCCATATAGGGAATTGGAAAGGAGGATTGGTGCCATACCTTGAAGAATTTGAGTCAAGAAGTAAGGGGCCAACCACCTTAAGAGCTATTGGAATAAGAAGCACTCCAAATTGAGTGAAACATAAAAGAGAGAATAGCCACCAAAACTGAGGACTTTTTTTTTGTAATTTGTAATTGGCAATTTTCTTTGCCTTCAAACTTTGTAACAAAAAGGCCTTTCATTGGAAGTAAGTTGGGAGCCTCCAATAGGTCACCCTACTTCCATTTGTGTGTAATAATTTTAGGCAATTTTCCCTTAGGATAGTGAGTGTTTTGTTGGGAACCATAAATGAGTTCATCCAAACACTCTTAGGATCCGCCTAGTTTGCATTTCTTGCACTTTAATTTCTTGTTTACTTTCATAGCTTATTTCCTTTATCCTCCATTGTCAAACCGCCTAGATAGTTTACCTTTTACCAATTAGTTTTTACCTTATCTTTCACACCTCTTTTAGTGTTTATTTTGGCTAGTTTCAACCATAGTTTCTTTTACCTTTTTTTCAAACCCCCAACAAGTAAGAATCATAACTTAGGAACCAACATGAGTCTTCATTCTTCATCTAGTGTTAATGGTGAGGGTTCTACTCCTAAGGACCCCTTGTATAAGATTTTAGATGAGTTGAGATCCCTTAATTTGTGGAAAGAAAAACAAGAGAGAAAAGAAAAAGGTAAAAAAAGAGTGGAAGAAATAAGTCAAGATGAAAGAGAGAAAATAAGAGAGGAAGAAAGAAGAAAAATAATGAAAGAAATGAAAAGAGAAAAACATGTCTCTTATAGTAGTCATGACTCTTGCAAGAGTTTAAGTGAAGAACTTAGCGACTATTATAGAGGGTGTCATAGTTCACATACTAAACATCACTCTCAAAGAAAAGAAAAGGATAGAAGGCCTCAAGAGGTTAACATTAGCCTCCCATATTTCCATGGAAAAGATAATGTTGAGGCCTACTTAGCCTCTCAAAGAAAAGATACATGGTGGAGGCAGGGCATATTCTTTTAGGAAGGCCATGACAATTTGATAGGAAGATCATTTACAATGGCCTAACTAATGAACTTACCCTCACCCATCTTGGCACTAAATTTGTGTTGCATCCTCAAACACCTTCACAGGTGGCCAAGGATCAACTAACTATGAAAGATAAGAGGGATGAGGAAGAAAAACTAGAAAACCAAAAGAAAAAGAAGGATAGTAAGGCCTTGTCTTCGAAGGCCAAGGGGAAGGAAATAGAGGAAAAAGATTCCTCCAAGAAGATTGTTAAGAAGGAAAATCATTTTGCAACAAAGTGTGATATCAAAAGAGTATTCCTTCTTAAACAATTTTTCTGCCTTCTCCTATCAAGGGAAACATCCCTTAGCACCGCCATACCTCTTGAGCTTAAGGTTATTCCTCAAGTAAAGGAGTTGTTGGATGAGGGTTTGGTTCGTAAGAGTTTAAATCCTTATGCTTTGTTGGTGCCCAAAATAAGTATTATGAGGCACCAAATCCCTATGATAGGTGGTATGATGAATGTGTTGAGTGGTGCAACCCTTTTTTGTAAAATCACTCATGCACCCAACATCTTCATGATTTATGTACATAGGGACTCATTAGGTAGGTTTGTTCTTATTTTTTGTTTCAATACAAACTTAGGTGCTCATATGGGACACCTTAGGTTTGTCATAATTTTTTGTAGGAATAATCAACATGAAAATAAAGAAAAAAGTATGTTTTATTCCATTACTTTCCTTGACTTTTTAAATAGTGATCAAGGGCTTCCCATGGACCCTAAGAGAATAAAGGTCATTCCTGAGTGACCTACTCCACCATGTATAAGGGAAATTTGGGGCTTCAATGACTTAATAAACTTTTACAAAAGGTTTGTCCTATATTTTTCTACACTTGTAGCACCACTCTTTGAGTTGGTGAGGAACTATGTTCTCTCATGGGAAGATGGTCAGGAAAGGGGTTTTCAATCCTTACCCTACTTTAACATACCCAACATCACTAATACATATGCTTTTATTCTTTTTACAGATGTTGAGGAAAGAATCCCTGAGTTTCAAGAACCTATGGATTTGAGGTCAAATCCTTTTCAAGTGGGAGGGAATGATGCAATCCTACCCCCCAAGGGTATTGGATAGAAGACTCCAAGAAGATTGGGCCAAAGATGCAAGAGAAGGCCCTAAGGTCCTCATGAGCCTTGGGATAGATTTTGGGCCCATGGGCTAAGTATGAACCCACTTATCTTTGTACATATTAGATTAGGATTTCATTATTTTTGGGCCTTGTATTTAGGGCTCCATAATGTAGGTAGGGTACCCTAGAAATGTAGGATTTTTCAATTAAATCCTCCCTACACTATGGAGCCATAAACACAAGGCCCAAAAATAATGGAACCTTAATCTAATATGTACAAAGATAATTGGGCTCATACTGAGGTGTGGCAGTGCTAACAAGTGTCTTTTTACGAAGGAGAAGATATGGAGGTTGTCTAAGAAGGGAAGTTTCTTTAATGTTTGTCTTTATTGCAAAATGACTTTCCTTCTTAGCTAACCTCTTGGAGGAGACACTTACGTCCTTACGCTCCTCCTTAACCATTAAAGGTTGTTCTTCTTTTCTTTTTCTATTCTTTTCGTCATCCCATTTGAGTTTTATTTGTACTTAATCCTTAGCTACATGTAAAGGTGTTTGAGGATGCAACATAAATTTAGTGCCAAGATGGGTGAAGGTAATCTCAGTAGTTAGGCCATTGTAAATGATCTTCCTATCAAATTGCCATGCTTTTTCTAAGAGAATATGTCCTGCCTTTATGGGAACTATATCACAATTAACTTCATCCTTATATGTCCCAATGGAGAAAGGTAGCTTCACTTGTTGGTTAACTATCATTTTCCCTTGCTCATTGAGCCATTGGAGTTTGTAAGGTTTTGGGTGGGGAATGATAGTGAGGTTCAACTTAGAAACTAATCTTGTGCTACAACAATTGCAACAAGATCCACTATCCATAATGAGAGAACAAGTTTTATCTAAAATTTTGCATCTTGTATGAAAGATGTTCTCTCTTTGGGATTGGGATAGATCACAAGATTGGCCTCCAAGGAGCCTTCTAACCATTAGGAGGTCAAATTCTTCATGAGAGTAGACATCTTGACTAGACTCTTCACCCCTTACTTCATCTTCACTTCCACTAGAGGAAGGGGAAGAAGTAGTCTCCTCTTGACTACTATAAATGTCTTGACCCATCATAATCATGGTTTTCTTGGTGGGGCATTGAGAGGCAATATGACCTCTCCCAAGACATTTGAAGCATTTAATGTTGCTAGTCCTTGCTTGAGAAAAGTCTTAGGGTTGAGTTTCTCTATGATCTTACCCTTATCTTCCTTGGGTTTTGAAGGTGCAGCCCCCAAAATTTCTTGGGCTTGGTCCTTCCTTGGATAAGAGTGAAAGCCATAAGATTTTGAAGAAGGTTTTCTTTTAAGTTGTCGCTCCACTCTTATACAAAGTTGGACTAGCTCATCTAGGTCCCTATATGGAAGGAGTTCAACCATGTCCCTCACTTCCATATTAAGCCCACTAAGGAACCTAGCTATGCTTGTTCTTTCCTCCTATCTAAGTCTAGCTCTTAGAAGGAGTAGTTCCATTTGTTGTCTATATTCTTTAACACTCATACTCCCTTGTCTAAGCCTTTGGAGCTTGTCCATAAGCTCCCTTTCATAGTAGGAGGGAATGTGCCTCTTCCTAAGGGCACTCTTAAGATCATTCCAATACTCTACTGGAGGATCCCCATGAATCCTTCGTTCCCTAACAAGGGAAGTCCACCAATAGAGGGCATACCCTTGAAAGCTAAGGGTAGCCAATGGAACTTTTCTCTCTTCACTAATATGATGGCAAGAAAAGAGTTATTCAACCTTCATTTCTCAATCTAAGTAGGCCTCAACCTTTACTAGTGAGTAAATGAACCCTCATACTTCGAATTTTGAGTTGACATTTTTACTGAATTTTCTAGACATTTGGAAAAAATTATAAAAAAAGAACCAAGTGATTTGTATAAAAGTAAAAAATAAGAAAAATAATACAAGTTGGCAGGAAAATCAATGTCCAGGAAAAAAAAAGTGAAAAGGAAGTGTGCTTGTTGTTTTGGCTCAAAATTTGTTCTATAATTAGTGCCTATTTTAGATTAATCTTAGTTCTGAAATTTCAATTGAGAGGTAGTGTGAAAACAAGTGCCAAAACTAGAGGTTTCTTGAGTCTTTTTTTTTACTCTACTTTAGAGCCATTCTAGGTTTCTCTTTAAGTCCTAGCTTGCTTTTATGTGCTTTCCATTGCTTTAATTGTTGAATAATCCTTGAAAATTTTTCTTGTTAAAACTCTATTAGTTTAGCTTTCGTTTCAATTTTTGTTCTTTGGTTATTGATTGTCTCTTTGTTTCCTTGTTTGTGAGTTGCCATATAGGGAATTGGAAACGAGGATTGGTGCCATCAATTGAAGAATTTGAATCAAGAAGTAAGGGGCCAACCTCCTTAAGAGCTATTGCATTAAGAAGTACTCCAAATTGAGTGAAACACCAAAGAGAGAACACCCACCAAAATCGAGGAATTTTTTTTGTAATTGGCAATTTACTTGTAATTGGACACCTGTACGTTTACCTTCATTGCTTTCAAATTTTGCAACAAAAAGGCCTTTCATTGGAAGTGTGTTGGGAGCCTCCAATAGGTTACCCTACTTCCATTTGTGTGTAATAATTTTAGGCAATTTTCCCTTAGGATAGTGAGTGTTTTGTTGTGAACCTTAAATGTGGTCATCCAAACACTCTTAGGATCCGCCTAGTTTACGTTTCTTGCACTTTAATTTCTTGCTTACTTTCATAGATTATTTTCTATACTAGTCACGCCTAGTTTATCTTGTTATTGCATAATACTTTTTTCTTGCTTATGATGCTTATCTTGAGTTCTTTTAAACCCTAGATTTTACCTTTTGCAAACCCCCAACAAGAAAGAACCACAACTTAGGAACCAACATGAGTCATTATTCATCTAGTGTTAATGGTGAAGGTACTAGTCCTAAGAACCCTTTATATAGAATATTAGATGAGTTGAGTTCCCTCAAGTTATGGAAAGAAAAACAAGAAAGAAAAAAAAAAGAAAAAGAGAGGATAGAAATAATTCAAGATGAGAAGGAACAAATAAGGGAAGAAGAAAAAAGGAAAACACTAAAAGTGTTAAGAAAAGAAAAACATGTCCCCTATAGTAGTCATGACTCCTGCAAGAGCTTAAGTGAAGAACTTAGTGACTATTATGGAGGAAGGCATAACTCACATCCTAGACCTCACTCCCATAGGAGAGAAAAGAAAAGAAAGCCTCAAGAGGCTAACATTAACCTCCCATACTTCCATGGGAAGGACAATGTAGAGGCTTATTTAGATTGGGAAATGAAGGTTGAGCAACCCTTTGCTTGCCATGCCCTCTATTGGTGGACTTCCCTGGTTAGGGAAAGAAGGATTCATGGGGATCCTCCATTAGAGTATTAGAATGACTTGAAAAGTGCCCATAGGAAGAGGCATATCCCCTCCTACTATGAACGAGACCTTATGGACAAGCTCCAAAGGCTTAGACAAGGGAGTATGAGTGTTGAAGAGTATAGGAAACAAATGGAACTACTCCTTTTGAGAGCTGGCTTAGGGAGGAGGAAAGAACAAGTATTGCTAGGTTCCTTAGTTGACTTAATATGGAAGTGAGGGACAAGGTTGAGCTCCTTCCATATAGGGACCTAGAGGACCTAGTCCAACGTTGCATAAGGGTAAAGCAAGACCTTAAAAGGAAGCCTACTTCAAAATCTTATGGCTCTCACTCTTATCCAAAGAAAGACCAAGGTCAAGGCATCTTAGGGGCTGCACCTTCTAAGCCTAAAGATGATAAGGGAAAGACGATAAAAAAACAACCCCCTAAGGCTAGTATGCAAGAGAAGACTAGCTCTATAAAATGCTTTAAATGTCTTGGAAAAGGACACATTGCTTCTCAATGCCCCCACCAAGAAAACCATGATTATGAAGGACCAAGACATTTATAGTAGCCAAGATTAGGGTACTACTTCACCTTCCTCTAGTGAAAGTGAAGAAGCCAAAGGGGAAGAATCTAGTGAAGAAATCTAACCCCGAGAAAAAGGGGACCTTTTAATGGTTAGAAGGCTTCTACGAGGCCAATCTTGTGACTTGACCCAATCTCAAAGAGAGAACATTTTTCACACAAGAAGTAAAATTTTTTATAACACATGCTCTCTCATTGTAGATAGTGGTTCATGTTGAAATTGTTGCAGCACAAGATTAGTCTCTAAGTTGAGCCTTGCTATTACTCCCCATCCAAAGCCTTACAAACTTCAATGGCTCAATGAGAAAGGGGCGATGATAGCCAATCAACAAGTGATAGTGCCCTTTTCCATTGGAACATATAAGAATGAAGTGATTTATGATGTAGTTCCTATGGAGGCAGGACACCTTCTCTTAGGTAGGCCATGGCAATATGATAGGAAATTCATCTATAATGGCCAAACTAATAAGATAACCCTCACCCACCTTGGAACAAAGTTTGTGTTGCATCCTCAAACACCTTCACAGGTAGCCAAAGATCAACTAACTATGAAAGATAAGAGTGATGAGGAAGAAAAACAAAAGAAAATGAAGGATAGTAAGGCCTTGTCTTCAAAAGCCAAGGGGAAGGAAAAAGAGGAAAAGGATTCCTTCAAAAAGATTGTTAAGAAGGAAAATCATTTTGCAACAAAAGGTGATATCAAAAGAGCACTCCTCCTTAAACAATCCTTCTACCTTCTCCTATCAAGGGAAACCTCCCTTAGCACTGCCACAATTCATATATTTGAGACCTTACCCCCCAAGGTCCAAGAACTCTTACATGAATTTGGTGATATATTTCCCATAGAGATACCCCCTGGGCTACCGTCTCTTAGGGGAATAGAACACCAAATAGACTTAGTCCCATGAGCAAGCCTTCCTAATAGGCCAACCTATAGGACTAACCCTTAGGAGACTAAGGAGATAGAGTATCAGGTTAAGGAATTGTTGGAGAAGGGCTGGATCCAAGAGAGCCTAAGCCCTTGTGTTGTGCCAGTGTTGTTGGTGCCCAAAAAGAATGGTAAGTGAAGAATGTGTACAGATTGCAGGGCCATCAACAACATTACTGTAAAGTATAGGCACCCCATTCCTAAACTTGATGATTTGCTTGATGAGTTGCATGGTGCCAATATCTTTTCAAAAATTGATCTTAAAAGTGGTTATCACCAAATCAGGATGAAAGAGAGTGATGAGTGAAAAACTGCTTTCAAGACCAAGTTTGGTTTGTATGAATGGCTAGTGATGCCTTTTGGGCTTACTAATGCACCAAGCACCTTTATGAGGCTTATGCATCATGTCTTAAGGGATTTCATAGGAAGATTTTTAGTTTCTTATTTTGACGATATTTTAGTGTACAATAGGAGCCTAGATGATTACTTAGGACATCTAAGGCAAATTCTTTCAATTCTTAGGAACAACACTCTCTATGCCAATATAGAGAAGTGTACCTTTTGTGTAGATAATATAGTTTTCTTAGGTTTTGTAGTTGGTAGAAATGGGGTCCAAGTGGACCTTGAGAAAATCAAGGCCATCCAAGAATGGCCTACCCCAAAAAGTGCAAGAAATATTAGGAGCTTGCATGGGTTAGCAAGCTTCTACAAAAGGTTTGTTCCTAATTTCTCTACACTTGCCTCACCTCTCAATGAGTTGGTGAAGAAGAATGTGACATTCACTTAGGGTGAAAGACAAGAGCAAGCCTTTGCTTTGCTCAAATAAAAGCTCATTAAGGCCCATGTTCTAGCTCTTCCTGACTTTTCTAAAACTTTTGAGCTAGAATATGATGCCTTTGGAGTGGGTTTGGGAGCTGTATTGTTGCAAGGTGGGCACCCTATTGCTTATTTTAGTGAAAAACTTCATGGTACCACCCTCAACTACCCCACCTATGATAAAGAGCTTTATGCCTTAATAAGATCCCTCCAGACATGGGAACATTACCTTGTTTCCAAGGAGTTTGTCATTCATAGTGATCATGAATCACTTAAGTACATTAGAGGGCAAAGCAAGTTTAACAAAAGGCATGCAAAATGGCTAAAGTACCTATAGCAATTTCCATATGTTATCAAATACAAAAAGGGAAAAACAAATGTGGTAGTTGATGCCCTCTCTAGGAGGCACACATTGTTTTGCTCCCTAAAAGCTCAAATTTTAGGATTTGATAACATTAGGGAATTGTATGCTTCAGATGAACATTTCTATCCCATTTATGAGAGTTGTGGGGAAAAGGCCCAAGATGGATTCTATTTGGCTGAGGGATATTTGTTCAAAGAGGGAAAGCATTGCATACCCCAAGGATCCATTAGGAAATTACTTATGAAAGAGAGCCATGAGGGTGGGCTCATGGGCCACTTTGGGATAGACAAGACCCTTGTCTTACTCAAAAAAAGTTCTATTGGCCTTATATGAAGAGAGATGTCTATAAGCATTGCACTAGGTGTGTGGCTTGTTTACAAGCCAAGTCTAGGGTGATGCCTCGTGGGATATACACACCTTTACCCATCCCATCTGCACCCTGGGTAGACATTAGTACGGACTTTGTCCTTGGGCTTCCTAGAACCAAAAGAGGTGTAGACTCTATCTTTGTGGTGGTAGATAGGTTTAGCAAGATGGCACACTTTATACCATGCCACAAGGTAGATGATGCTTCATACATCTCAAAACTCTTCTTCAGGGAAGTTGTGAGACTCCATGGTTTGCCTAGGACCATTGTGTTAGATAGAGATGCTAAGTTCCTTATCCATTTTTGGAAAACCTTATAGGCTAAGCTAGGAACTAAGCTTTTTTTCTCTACCACTTGTCATCCACAAACTGGTGGGCAAACGGAGGTAGTGAATAGGTCTCTATCCATCCTTTTAAGGGCTCTTCTGAAAGGCAAACATAAGTCTTGGGATGAGTATCTTTCTCATATAGAATTTGCCTACAATAGGGGGGTTCATAAAACCACCAAGCAATCCCCTTTTGAGGTTGTCTATAGGTTCAATCCTCTAACACCCTTAGACCTAATTCCCCTCCCACTTGACATTTCTTTTATACATAAAGAAGGGAAATTTAGGTCAAAATTTGTAAATAAGTTACATGAGAGGGTTAGCAACCAAATAGAGAGACAAACAAAGGTGTATGCAACTAAAGGCAATAGAGGAAGAAAAAAGCTAGTTCTTAATGAGGGGGATTGGGTTTGGCTTTATCTTAGGAAGGATAGTTTCCCTACTAAGAGGAAATCCAAGCTTAGTCCTAGAGGTGATGGACCTTTTCAAATCTTGGAGAGGATCCATAACAATGCCTATAGGTTGGACCTCCCAGAAGGGTATGGAGTCAACACCACTTTTGAAATTTCTTATTTAATTCCTTTTGTAGGAGGAGCTGATACTGAGGAGGAGGAACAATAGATTTGAGGTCAAATCCTCTTTAAGGGGGAAATGATGATGCAATCCTCCTTAGGAAAGGACCAGTCACTAGAGCCATGAGAAAGAAGCTCCAAGAGGATTGGGCTAGAGCTGCTGAAGAAGGCCCTAGGGTTCTCATGAACTTCAGGGTATATTTCTAAGCCCATGGACCATGGTTGGGTCCACTTTTCTTTGTAAATATTAGAATAGGTTTTCCTTATTTTGGGTCTTGTATTTTAGCCACTTTAGGTTTGCAGGGTACCCTACAAATTAAGGGTACAAGTTAAGGGTACCCTAGTAGTATAGGGTTTTAGCCTTGTATTTCAGGGCATTTTGAGTAGTCTTTGTAGTAGAGACTCTTTTGTATTTTCATGAATTTTGGCATAGGGGTGAGCTTAGCTATCGGAGGGGTGTGAGTAGCCCCCCTCTAGCTTATCAAGGAAGCTTTCCATTGAAGCTTCCTCTCTAAGCTTCTTATCCAAGGCACTCTCCTGGTGGTGAAGCTTTTACTTCCATGACTTATTCTCTAATGGATGATGCCTCCTCTCACCTCTTCTCCTTTATCTTCCGTTGCAACTCCATGGTTGAAAATTACCACTGAAGGACCTTATTGGAGATCAAAGATCCAACCTCCATAGAAGCTTCTCAAGTAAGCTTACATAAAAATTTCATATGTATCTCTTTTTATTTGAATTGCTAACATTTGAATCAAAGGAAATGACAAAATAGAAGGGAATAGATGATAAGTGCCAAATTTTAGTTGTTTTTGGGATTAAATTGTTAGCACTTATCCTTTGATTGTAATAGTTTTCTTATAAACTACCCTTAAATCTAGTTATTTATATATATTGTACATTTACTAATATTGTTGCTTAAATATGAAAGATTCATCCATGATTTTGTAGGTTTTTATGGTTGTTTGTTAGATCCAAAAACAAAGCCAAAAGGAATGGCAAAATGGTCTTTTCATGAAGGTTTATGGCTCTAAATTCGCCCAGGCTAGCATCCAGCTCGCTTGGGCTAAAATATTACTTCAGCCCTAAGCAAGCAACTCACTTGAGCGAATTTGTACTTTTAGCACTAAGTCACAAACTCGCCTGGGCAAACTACAACTCGCCTGGGTGAATTTGTCTACTCTAAATGGATTTTTCTATAGATAACCATGAAGGAGAAGAGGAAACCATATACCAGCAGCCTGAAACCAAAGAAAAACATTGAAGAAGAAGGAGAAGAGGAAAAGTGGAGTCGAGGCGTTGTAGAGTTGTGACCGTGGATCACTTCCTTCGTCATTTCTCTTGTTAGTCTTGTGCTCTGCAGAATGATCGGTTAGTTTTTCTTAAGAATTGGATATAATATTTGTACCCTTATGTATCCCATTTGGTATTATATATGTATTAATCTTTTCTACTTATTATTGGTAATTTCATTCTACTCGTAATGCTTGATTCTATTTGATCACTAGTGTCATGAAATTGGATTTTAAGTGAGACTGAAAAGTAATCTTAGAATTTGAACCGAATGATTTTACTCTTTACGTTATGTTGCTAGGAATAGAGCATAACATTTTGATTGAAAAAAGCACGAGAATATAATTGTAATGCTGAGATATTTACTGCATATGCGAGGGATCAATATTTAGTAAATGTTTTTAGGTTCCAAGTGCGAGGAATCAACTTGGGATAACTATGTGATGGAAGCTTGCTTGTGGAGCTTCTATGGAGGCTGGATCTTTGAGCTTCAATGAGGTCCTTTAATGGTGATTTTCCACCATGGAGATGCAGCGGAAGACAAAGGAGAAGAGGTGAGAGGAGGCGCCATCCACTAGGGAATAAGCCATGGAAGAAGGAGCTTCACCACCAAGATGAGCCTTGGATAAGAAGCTTGGAGAGGATGCTTCAATGGAGGAAAAGAAAGAGGGAGAGAAAGAGAAGGGGGAGCACGAAATTGAAGGAAGAAAAAGGGAGAGAAGTTGAACTTTGAGTTTTGTCTCACAAGACTCTCATTCATCAAAGTTACAACAAGTGTTACACATGCTTCTATTTATAGACTAGGTAGCTTCCTTGAGAAGCTTTCTTAAGAAAACTTCCTTGAGAAGCTTCTTTGAGAAAACTTCCTTGAGAAGCTAGAGCTTAGCTATACACACCCATCTAAAAACTAAGCTCACCTCCTTGAGAATCTTCCTTGAGAAGCTAGAGCTTAGCTACACACACCCATCTAAAAACTAAGCTCACCTCCTTGACAAAATACATGAAAATACAAAAAAAAAGGTCCCTACTACAAAGACTACTCAAAATGCCCTGAAATACAAGGCTAAAACCCTATACTACTAGAATGGTCAAAATACAAGGCCCAAAAGAAGGAAAAACCTATTCTAATATTTACAAAGATAAGCGGGCTCATACTTAGCCCATGGGCTCGAAATCTACCCTAAGGCTCATGAGAACCCTAGGGCCTTCCCTTGGATCTCTAGCCCAATCTACTTGGAGTCTTTTATCCAATGCCCTTGCGGGGTAGCATTGCATCATTCCCTCCACCTTGGAAAGGATTTGACCTCAAATCCCGAGGTTCTTCATACTCTGGGCTCCTTTCCTCGACAACTGTAAAAAGAACAAAAACATATATATTAGTGGTGTTTGGTATGTTGAAGTAAGGTAAGGTTTGAAAACCCATTTCCTGGGCATCTTCCCATCAAGGAACATGGTTCCTCACCCACTCAATGAGTGGTGCTACAAGTATAGAAAAATCTGGGACAAACCTTTTGTAAAAGTTTGTTAAGTCATGGAAGCCCCAAATTTTTCTTATACTTGGTGGAGTGGGCCACTCAGGAATGACCTTTATTCTCTTAGGGTTCATGGGAAACCCTTGATCACTATTTGAAAAATTAAGAGAAGTAACGCAATAAAACATACCTTTTTTTGTATTTTCATATTGATTATTCCTACCAAAAAGTATGACAAACCTAAGGTGTCCCATATGAGTACCTAAGTTTGTATTGAAACTAAAAATAAGTTAGCCTTATTTCCCAATCTAAGTTAGCCTCTACATTGTCCTTCCCATGAAAGTATGAGAGGTTAATGTTAGCCTCTTGAGGCTTTCATTCCTTTTCTCTTCTATGGGAGTGAGGTCTAGGATGTGACCTATGCCTTCTTTCATAATAGTCACGAAGTTATGACTACAATAGGAGGCATATTTTTCTCTTTTCATTTCTTTCATTATTTTTCTTCTTTCTTCCTCTCTTATTTTCTTTCTTTCATCTTGACTTATTTCTTCCACTCTTTTTTTTCCTTTTTCTTTTCTCTCTTGTTTTTCTTTCCATAACTTGAGGGAATTCAACCCATCTAAGATTCAAGATAAAGGGTCTTTATGACTAGTACCCTCGCCATTAACACTAGATGGATGATGACTCATGTTGGTTCCTAAGTTGTGGTTCTTTCTTGTTGGAGGTTTGAAAACAAAAGGTAAAAGAAACTATAGTTGAAACTAGCCAAAATAAACACTAAAAGAGGTGTGAAAGATAAGGTAAAAAAAAACTAATTGGTAAAAGGAAAGCTATGATGCAATCCTATCCCGCAAGAGCATTGGGTAGAACACTCCAAGTAGATTGGGCTAGAGATCCAAGGGAAGGCCCTAGGGTTCTCATGAGCCTTAGGGTAGATTTTGAGCCCATGGGCTAAGCATGAGCCCGCTTATCTTTGTAAATATTAGAATAGGTTTTTTCTTCGTTTGGGCCTTGTATTTTGGCCATTCTAGTAGTATAGGGTTTTAGCCTTGTATTTCGGGGCATTTTGAGTTGTCTTTGTAGTAAGGACTTTTTTTTTGTATTTTCATGTTTTTTGTCATGGGGGTGAGCTTAGCTATTATAGGGGGTGTGTAGCTAAGCTCTAGCTTCTCATCTCAAGGAGGTGAGCTTAGCTATTAGAGAGGTATGTGTAGTTAAGCTCTAGCTTCTTTAGGAATCTTCTTAAGGAAGCTTCTCAAGGAGGTGAGATTAGTTATGAGAGGGGTGTGTGTAGCTAAGCTCTAGCTTCTCAAGGAAGTTTTCTCAAAGAAGCTTCTCAAGGAAGTTTTCTCAAGAAAGCTTCTCAAGGAAGCTACCTAGTCTATAAATAGAAGCATGTGTAACACTTGTTGTAACTTTGATGAATGAGAGTCTTGGAAGACACAACTCAAAGTTCAACTTCTCTCCCTTTTTCTTCCTTCAATGTCGTGCTCCCCCCTCTCTCTTTCTCTCCCTCTTTCTTTTCCTCCATTGAAGCATCCTCTCCAAGCTTCTTATCCAAGGCTCATCTTGGTGGTGAAGCTCTTTCTTCCATGGCTTATTCCCTAGTGGATGGCGCCTCCTCTCGCCTCTTCTCATTTGTCTTCCGCTGTATCTCCATGGTGGAAAATCACCATTAAAGGACCTCATTGAAGCTCAAGATCCAGCCTCCATAGAAGCCCCACAAGTAAGCTTCCATCAAGTGGTAATCAGAGCACAAGAGCTTCAAGTAGGTGCTCCTTAAACCTCCATTAATTTTTTTTTCTTTACCTTCTCTTCCATTGTTGTTTCTTCATTTTTCTCCATGTATCTCCTCACATGTCTTGTTCTAAATGTTGTTAACATGATTCTTTAGAGTTTCCACCGATTAAACTTGCTATAAAAACTAGATTTGATTTTCTATGGTTCAAATTTGTTGTTCTTGTTCTTGAACCATGAATTGTGTTGAGTTTAGGTTCCTTTGAGTTTTGTCTTGTTATTTTTTGTGGCTGAAACCTAAACCATAAAATTCTTATAAAAATATTAAAGTAGAAGAAAACCTCAAAAATCTAGAGTGACTTGTTCACCTATTGTAGTTTTGTCATAGAAGTCATGTCTAGTCATGAAACTTGTCACATAAGATTTCTTATGTTGTGCTGAATTTTATTTTCTTGTTTCTTTGTCTAACTCATTTATTCATGAGTGTATGAAATTCTTTTAGCCTATTATTTGATTTGAGTCAAATCTTTCATGTTAATTAGTCCTTAACATGTTCATGCAAAATTCTTAGAGAGTCTTTGATTGTGAACCTTTTCTTGAACTTTTAGGTTTCCTTATGATTGTGTCTATTGTGAATTTGAGTTTTGGTGATTGAATTGCTGGCTGAAATGTTGATCCTAAGTGAATATTGAACTCCGAAAACTGTGGTAAACAATCCTAGTGAGTTCAACATACATAGGAAGGTTGAAAGTAAGCCCAAGGCAATCAATATACCATGCTTAAAGAAACAAATCGCTGGTGTTGGCAGCTTGGACATACAAACTTGTAAAACTTACTGAGAATTTGTTACTTCGAATTTTGAGCTGAAATTTTTACTGAAGTTTCTAGACATCTGGAAAAAAGTTATAAAAAAAGAAACAAGTGATTTGGATAAAAGGAAACAATACAAAAAATCACACAAGTTGACAGGAAAATCAGTATCCAGAAAAAAAAGGTGAAAGGGAAGTGTGCTTGTTGTTTTGGCTCAAAATTTATTCTATAATTGGAAATTTCAATTGAAAATTAGTGTGAAGACAAGTGCCAAAGCTAGAGGTTTGTTGAGTCTTTTTTTCAGTTTTTTTACTCTACTCTAGAGCCATTCTAAGTTTCTCTTTGAGTCCTAGCTTGCTTCTATGTCCTTTTCATTGCTTTAATTGTTGAATAATCCTTGAAAAATTGTCTTGTTAAAAATCCATTGGTTTAGCTTTCATTTCATTTTTTTTGGTCTTTGGTTATTGCTTGTCTCTTTATTTCCTTGTTTGTGGGTTGCCATATAGGGAATTGGAAGGAGGATTGGTGCCATCCCTTGAAGAATTTGAGTCAAGAAGAAAGGGGCCAACCACCTTAAGATCTCTTGGACTAAGAAGCATTCCAAATTGAGTAAATCACCAAAGAGAGAACAACCACCAAAATTGAGGACCATTTTGTAATTTGCAATTTACTTACCTTCATTGCTTTCAAGTTTTGTAACAAAAAGGCCTTTCATTGGAAGTGTGTTGGGAGCCTCCAATAGGTTACCAAACTTCCATGTATGTGTAATAATTTTAGGCAATTTTTCCTTAGGATAGTGAGTGTTTTGTTGGGAACCTTGAATGTGGTCATCCAAACACTCTTAGGATTCGCCTAGTTTACATTTCTTGCTTACTTTCATAGCTTATTTCCTTTACCTTCCATTGTCAAACCGCCTAGATAGCTTTCCTTTTACCAATTAGTTTTTTACCTTATCTTTCACACCTCTTTTAGTGTTTATTTGGCTAGTTTCAACCATAGTTTCTTTTACCTTTTGTTTTCAAACCTCCAACAAGAAAGAACCACAACTTAGGAACCAACATGAGTCATCATTCATCTAGTGTTAATGGCAAGGGTACTAGTCATAAAGACCCTTTATCTAGAATCTTAGATGAGTTGAGTTCCCTCAAGTTATGGAAAGAAAAACAAGAGAGAAAAGAAAAAGGGAAAAAAAGAGTGGAAGAAATAAGTCAAGATGAAAGAAAGAAAATAAGAGAGGAAGAAAGAAGAAAAATAATGAAAGAAATGAAAAGAGAAAAGCATGCCTCCTATAGTAGTCATAACTCTTGCAAAAGCCTAAGTGAAGAACTTCGTGACTATTACGAAGGAAGGCATAGGTCACATCTTAGACCTCGCTCCCATAGAAGAGAAAAGGAAAGAAAGCCTCAAGAGGCTAACATTAAACTCTCATACTTTCATGGGAAGGACAATGTAGAGGCTAACTTAGATTGGGAAATAAGGGTAGAGCAACAACTTAAAAAGAAGTCTACTTCAAAATCATATGGCTCTCACTCTTATCCAAAGAAAGACCAAGGTCAAGGCATCTTAGGGGTGACACCTTCTAAGCCCAAAGATGATAAGGGGAAGACAATAGAAAAGCAAGCCCCTAAGGCTAGTATGCAAGAGAAAACTAGCTCTATAAAATGCTTTAAATGTCTTGGAAGAGGACACATTACTTCTCAATGCCCCACCACAAAAACCATGATTATGAGGGGCCAAGACATTTATAGTAGCCAAGATGAGGCTACTACTTCACCTTCCTCTAGTGAAAGTGAAAAAGCAAAAAGGGAAGAATCTAGTGAAGAAATCTACCCCCAAGAAGAAGGACAACCATTAGTGGTTAAAGAGAAGTGTAAGGAGGTAAGTGTCTTCTCCAAGAGTTTAGCTAAGAAGGAAACTCATTTTACAATAAAGACAAACATTAAAGAAACTTTCCCTCTTAGACAACCTCCACATTTTCTCTTTTGTAAAAAGGCACTTGCTAGCATTGCCACACCTCTTGGGCTTGAGTTTATTCCTCAAGTAAAGAAGTTGTTGGATGAGGGTTTGGTTCGCAAGAGCTTAAATCCTTGTGCTTTGTTGGTGCCCAAAATAGGTATTATTAGGCACCAAGTCCCTAAAATAGGTGGTATGATGAATGTTTTGAGTGGTGCATCCCTCTTTTGTAAAATCACTCGTACACCTAACATCTTCATGGTGTGTGTACATAGGGACCCATTAGGTAGGTTTGTTCTTATTTTTAGTTTCAATACAAACTTAGGTACTCATATGGGACACCTTAGGTTTGTCATACTTTTTGGTAGGAATAATCAATATGAAAATACAGAAAAAGGTATGTTTTATTGCGTTACTTTTCTTAATTTTTCAAATAGTGATCAAGGGGTTCCCATGAACCCTAAGAGAATAAAGGTCATTCCTGAGTGGCCCACTCCACCAAGTATAAGAAAACTTTGGGGCTCCCATGACTTAACTAACTTTTACAAAAGGTTTGTCCCATATTTTTCTATACTTGTAGAACCATTCATTGAGTTGGTGAAAAACCATGTTCTTTCATGGGAAGATGCCCAGGAAATGGGTTTTCAGACCTCACCTTACTTCAACATACAAAACACCACTAATACATATGTTTTTGTTCTTTTTACAGGTGTTGAGGGAAGGAGCCCAAAGTATGAAGAACCTTGGGATTTGAGGTCAAATCCTTTCCAAGGTGGAGGGAATGATGCAATCCTATCCCGCAAGGGCATTGGGTAGAAGAATCCAAGTAGATTGGGCTAGAGATCCAAGGGAAGGCCCTAGGGTTCTCATGAGCCTTAGGGTAGATTTCGAGCCCATGGGCTAAGCATGAGCCCGCTTATCTTTGTAAATATTAGAATAGGTTTTTTCTTCGTTTGGGCCTTGTATTTTGGCCATTCTAGTAGTATAGGGTTTTAGCCTTGTATTTCGGGGCATTTTGAGTTGTCTTTGTAGTAAGGACTTTTTTTTTTGTATTTTCATGTTTTTTGTCATAGGGGTGAGCTTAGCTATTATAGGGGGTGTGTAGCTAAGCTCTAGCTTCTCATCTCAAGGAGGTGAGCTTAGCTATTAGAGAGGTATGTGTAGCTAAGCTCTAGCTTCTTTAGGAATCTTCTTAAGGAAGCTTCTCAAGGAGGTGAGCTTAGTTATGAGAGGGGTGTGTGTAGCTAAGCTTTAGCTTCTCAAGGAAGTTTTCTCAAAGAATCTTCTCAAGGAAGTTTTCTCAAGAAAGCTTCTCAAGGAAGCTACCTAGTCTATAAATAGAAGCATGTGTAACACTTGTTGTAACTTTGATGAATGAGAGTCTTGTGAGACACAACTCAAAGTTCAACTTCTCTCCCTTTTTCTTCCTTCAATTTCGTGCTCCCCCCTCTCTCTTTCTCTCCCTCTTTCTTTTCCTCCATTGAAGCATCGTCTCCAAGCTTCTTTTCCAAGGCTCATCTTGGTGGTGAAGCTCTTTCTTCCATGGCTTATTCCCTAGTGGATGGCGCCTCCTCTCACCTCTTCTCATTTGTCTTCCGCTGTATCTTCATGGTGGAAAATCACTATTAAAGGACCTCATTGAAGCTCAAGATCCAGCCTCCATAGAAGCCCCACAAGTAAGCTTCCATCAAGCTATCTAGGCTGTTTGACAATGGAAGGTAAAGGAAATAAGCTATGAAAGTAAGCAAGAAATGTAAACTACGCGAATCCTAAGAGTGTTTGGATGACCACATTCAAGGTTCCCAACAAAACACTCACTATCCTAAGGAAAAATTGCCTAAAATTATTACACATACATGGAAGTTTGGTAACCTATTGGAGGCTCCCAACACACTTCCAATGAAAGGCCTTTTTGATACAAAACTTGAAAGCAATGAAGGTAAGTAAATTGCAAATTACAAAATGGTCCTCAATTTTGGTGGTTGTTCTCTCTTTGGTGATTTACTCAATTTGGAATGCTTCTTAGTCCAAGAGATCTTAAGGTGGTTGGACCCTTTCTTCTTGACTCAAATTATTCAAGGGATGACACCAATCCTCCTTCCAATTCCCTATATGGCAACCCACAAATAAGGAAACAAAGAGACAAGCAATAACCAAAGACCAAAAAAAATGAAATGAAAGCTAAACCAATGGATTTTTAACAAGACAATTTTTCAAGGATTATTCAACAATTAAAGCAATGAAAAGGACATAGAAGCAAGCTAGGACTCAAAGAGAAACTTAGAATGGCTCTAGAGTAGAGTAAAAAAACTATAAAAAAAAGACTCAACAAACCTCTAGTTTTGACACTTGTTTTCACAGTAATTTTCAATTGAAATTTAGGAACTAAGATTGGTATAAGATAGGAACCAATTATAGAATAAATTTTGAGCCAAAACAACAAGCACACTTCCCTTTCACTTTTTTTTTTGGATACTGATTTTTCTGCCAACTTGTGTGATTTTTCTTATTTTTTCCTTTTATCCAAACCACCTGGTCCTTTTCTGCCAATACACTTGCAATTCAATAAGGAATTAATTGAGTGCTCAGATTGTAAAATCTATCTCTTTCAAGAGAGATTTATTTTTCTCTTCTTTCTAAATTCTCAAAGGGGATTGAGAGACCGAGGGTCTCTTGTTGTAAAGAAATCTAAACATAAAGGAAAGATTGTCCTTGTGTGTTCAGAACTTGTAAAAGGAATTTACAAGATAGTGGAACTCTCAAGCGGGTTGCTTGGGGACTGGACGTAGGCACAAGGGTGTGGCCGAACCAGTATAAATCTGAGTTTGCACTTTCTCTTCCCTTAAACTCTTTTATTTATTATTGCTTTATATTTATATTCAGATTATTCTATTTGAATCATCATTTAAGAGTTCATTTTTAAGGGAATTTGTAACTTGCATTGAAATTGAAATAGAATTTTTAATTGGGGAAATAGTTTGCAATATCTTAATTCAACCTCCCTTCTTAAGATATCTGAGGCCACTTGTCTAACATACATATACATATATATATATATATATATATATATATATATATATATATATATATAGTATAAAGATATAAAGCATGCATAATTACTTGTAACAATTCATTTATACCATAGTCACTTAATCATGTACATTCTCATAAATATAAATGTATTATGTTGTAGATTTAGGACCTTTTCTTACCAAACTAAGTGGTTTTGAAAATTATTTACCAAAGATGAGCAATTTTGACTTTTAGCATAAGTCGTAATTATAATCAATATGGAAAAGTCACTTTTCTACATTGGTCATAACTACAACCGATGTCAAAAGTCACAATCACCCATCCCTGGTTTTCGAGACCACCTAGTTTGGTAAAGACAAATGTTCAGATTTAGCTTATGACTATATATGCATGTGGTACTAGTAAAAAAACATTTTGAAATAAACCCATGAGGACATGCAATTGAAATATTTCCACATCATGGGAAACTCAACATCACTCTCACTGTTATGAGACTTTCAATGGCGTGTAAAGGTTACCCAGTCTTGCAAAGATACTCCAACCAATAGAATTAGCATGTGCCATATGGAGTTTCCAAACTACGTAACACCCCCAAGGACAAAGTCATACTTTAATGCATTCAAACCCTCCCTGATTAAGCCTAACCACATCCCTCAAAAAACTCAACATGATATGATGCATGGTGCACACAAGACATCCATGGCATTTTCACATTCATCATAGTTTGGTGGTTCTTCCCCACATGAACTCTGGTCATATATAAATCTTTTCAAAGTATTACCAGGACATTACTTGATTAACCCCATGTACATATGATCATGATACATTATCACAATATCACATACTTCATACTCTTAACCCGAGCATACAAGCTACCTATGACAACAATGTCTTAATTGAGGTAGGTGCATATACACATAATTGTCAATTGTTGCATTCCATAAACATCTTATACAAAAGTGACTGAGTTATATACAAGAAACAAATCTTAATTATGCCCTACTCACCCATTATGACAATCATTGTTATATTGTTCCTTAAGTTTTCGGCATTCTCTCCCTCTCCCTCCACTCATCTTCTCCTACCTTCAAGCTCTTATCCATGGCTTCCTATAGTGGTGAGCTTGTTCATGACTCATCTTCTCCTTGAAGTGGTGTCTCCAATCACCTTTCCTCCTTCTCCATTCCGCTCTCATTGATCTTCAAGAAGTAAAGGACTCCATTGATGAAGAAGATCCAAGGCCTACAAGCTCTACATGGAGCTACATCAATTTCGAAAATTAATTGGATTGGGCTACTCCCAATTCAATTAAATTTCTCTCCTAACACACACATCAAATAGTGCACTTAATGCATGAGAAATTACAAAGCTACCCCTAATACAAAAACTAGTCTAGTTGCCCTAAAATAAAAGGGATGAAAAATCTTACATTACAAGGGTACCCCTCCTACACTATGGAGCCCTAAATACAAGGCCCAAAAATAATGAAACCCTAATCTAATATGTACAAAGATAAGTGGGCTCATACGTAGCCCATGGGCCCAAAATCTATCCTAAGGCTCATGAGAACCCTAAGGCCTTATCCTGCATCTCTGGCCCAATCTTTTTGGAGTCTTCTATCCAATGTCCTTGGGGGTAGTATTGCATCAATAGTACTCAATGTTGTATTCATAAAGTTATTGTTAAGAATGTTGTTTCCAACTTTTCATGCACAAAAATGTTTTCATGTTTTATAAAAGTTTTCATACTTTGATCCATATAATTGAACTGGATTGAAATATATCTTGTTATCACAAACATGATTTAGTTCAGATATACCATTTTACAAAACAATTGAGCTTGTTATGAAAGCATTTGTATTCATTTTGACATGTGTCATTTTAATGCTCAAAACATTATGATGCAGATGCAGTACTTTAGGCAGTAAATAGCATAATGTAAAGAGGAAGGGACTAGAAGATTCAACACAAATTTTTATATACTAGTCCACCCAACGTGGAGATTGTAGGCCTTGGATCTTCTTCATCAATGGATTCCTTTGCTTATTGAAGATGAATGGCAGCGGAATGGAGAAGGAAGAAAGATGATTGGAGACGCCACTTCAAGGAGAAGATGAGTCAAGAAGAAGCTCACCACCATAGGAAGCCATGGATAAGAGCTTAAAGGTAGGAGAAGATGAGTGGAGGGGGAGGTAGAGAATGAGCACGAAATTTTGTGCCTCAAATGAGGTCTGAACTTTGAAGTTGAATTCTCAAATGATCAATGTTGAAAAAATGCACACATATGACCTCTATTTATAGCCTAGGTGTCACACAAAATTGGAGGGGAATTTAAATTTATATTCAAATTTCACTTGAATTTGAAATTGAATTTGTAAAGCTAAATTTTGGAGTCAAAAATTCACTAATTATGATTAGTGAATTTTAGCTATGGTTCAGCCCACTAATCGAAGATCAAGTCCAAGATTCTCCACTAAGTGTGCTTAGGTGTCATGAGACATGTAAAGCATGAAGGACATGCACAAAGTGTGACTATATGATGTGGCAATGGGGTGTAGCAAGCAAATGTTCACCTCCCCCTCTAAAATTTAATTGGATTGGGCTTCTCCAAATTCAATTAAATTTATTTCCTAACACTCACATCAAATATTCACCTAATGCATGTGAAATTACAAAACTACCCCTAATACAAAAACTATAGTCTAGGTGCCCTAAAATACAAGGGCTGAAAAATCCTACATTTCTTGGGTACCCTACCTACATTATGGAGCCCAAATTACAAGGCCCAAAAATAATGAAATCTTAATCTAATCTGTACAAAGATAAGTGGGCTCTTACTTAGCCCATGGGCCTGAAATCTACTCTAAGGCTCATGAGAACCCTAGGGTCTTCTCTTGTATCTTTGGCCCAATTTTCTTGGAGTCTTCTATCCAATGCCCTTGGGGGGGTAGGATTGCATCACCAACACCCTTGTTGGACTTTCCTTACCAACCTTGTGTTGGACTTTCCTTGCCAGCCACCTGTTGGACTTTCAACATCTCTTCACCACAGTGCCATAATTGTTCTTGGCTTGGAGATCATCTGCTCAACCGTAACACCCACTTGATCATGGGAGAGACAAACCAAGTATTCTTCACCTCTTCAGGCGGGCTTAACCCATAGAGTGATTATGTTCCTGGAAGGAAAGGCACCTTACCACAAAACCACCTCAATTCTTGGAAGTCAACCTTCACCTCTTATTAGGTGTCCATTTCTAGAAAAATCTCTTCACTTTAGGGAAACAACCCATCCTAACCATGACACTACACCTGGTCATGAAAGAGACAATCCAAGTAGTTTTTCTCTCTCTAGGATTCACTCTTAGAGACTCTCTTTCTAAGGTATACACCTTCCATGGGTTCTCCCTATTTTTTCTCAGCCAAACATAACCTACATGGTTAACTTGGGATGCATACAGATTACATAGATGGAGAATTTGCTTGAGGGTATTTTATAACAAAATAACACTCATGGGTTAGATCTTCATTGATGCTCTATTTTACTTCACTCCATTTGCTTTCTTTTTGCTCACAAAAGGATCATGGAGGGGGGAGAGGATGTAAACTTCATTTCTGCACTATGTAGGTTATCTTTTACCTTTTCTCACATCCTATGCAGTTGTCCTCTAATAGTTTTATAGACCCCACAAGCCTAACTACTCATTATGACAATCAGGTCCCTTTTCTCTCTCTTTTTGTTTCTCTTCAAAAGCTTTCTTCATTTCGAAAACTCCCCAGGAAAATAGTTGTTAGAAGTGGGGCACTTAGCTCTACAAGAACTTCTTAAAGAAGTATAAATGTGTCAGTTTCATATGACTTGATAGATTTGAATTCGTTTAGAAGTTTCCCATTCGGAAGAACAAATTCAGTATGCTTCTGAAGGTACATCAGAATTGCACTTTGATGTTGCTGAAAAAAGACCTATTTTGATGTAGGTTCCTTCTAATGAAGATAACATGATATGACATTATAGATAGCTCAGTCCCATCAATCCAAACACTTCATCACAACACAAATCATTCTGGACTACCATACATCAGCATAGGTAACATGTGAAGGTTGTTGTTGTTGTTGTTGTTGTGTTAGTGTTTTGTCCTTGATTCAAACTTCATAAAGTCTCTTCAATCTTAATCCTGATGTTTCACATCGAATTTTCTTAAGTACATTCTCAACTTTCAACTTATGCATCTTCTAATGCCATTAGCGTTCACTTTCTGATGTGCCCTGATGTAAGCTCCATTGGAGCTTGTAGGCCTATGATCTTCTTCATCAATGGATTCCTTTGCTTCTTGGAAGATGAATGGCAACGAAATGGAGAAGGAAGAGAGAGAGGAGACGCCACTTCAAGGAGAAGATGAGTCTAGAAGAAGCTCACCACCATAGGAGGCCATAGATAAGAGCTTAGAGGAAGAAGAAGATGAATGAAGGGAGAGGAAGAGAAAAGCACGAAATTTTGTGCTCTAAAAGAGCTCTCAAATCTGAATTTTAATTTTCAAATGATCCAAGTTCCAAAAAATGCACACACATGACCTCTATTTATAGCCAAAGTGTCACACAAAATTAGAGGGAAATTTGAATTTCATTTCCAATTTCACTTGAATTTGAAATTGAATTTGTGGAGCCAAAATTTCACTAATTATGATTAGTGAATTTCAGTTATGGTTCAGACCACTAATCCAAGATCAATTCCAAGATTCTCCACTAAGTGTGATTAGGTGTCATGAGGCATGTAAAGCATGAAGGACATGCACAAAGTGTGACTATATGATGTGGCAATGGGGTGTAGTAAGCAAATGCTCACCTCCCGCTCTAAAATTTAATTAGATTGGACTTCTACCAATTCAATTAAATTTATTTTCCAACACACACATCAAATATTCACTTAGTGCATGAGAAATTACAAAACTACCCCTATGTCATACCCTAATTTCATCCGGGGATCATTTTTGTCGGCATGCGACCTTCGTTTGACCACCTCAAAATGTTTAACACCCATCGTTGTGGAATCCGTAATGTTCCAAGATGTTTCAGGAAAAAACCGGTCAAAAATACGAAAATGGGAGTGTATTTAGCAATGTGGGGGTGTCTGTAGATAAACTATTACACTCTAATTTCATCCGAGGACCATTGTAGATCGCTTTGGAAGGCTTAAAACTCATCGCGGTGGAATCTGTAAAGTTTCGTGAGATTTCGGAAAGAAAACAATCGAAAACACAAAAATGGGGAGGGGGGTGAACTTATCAAGATAGGGGTGTAAATAGCAATTCGAATCTAGGCCCTATTTGGATGTTGGGTTGCTTAAGGAGGAAGCAACTAGGTGGCAAGCTCCTCCACATTTTTGAAAAATGTTTTCCGGGGCTTCCGTAATGCTTCCGTAAAATTTCCAAAAACCTTGGGTAAGCATATTTCACTTAACATAGGTGAAAGGGAAGAGAAAAAAAGATGAAAATCAAATCCGAAACACTTCCGTAAGGCTTTCGTAACTTTTCTGTAAAGTACGAAAAAGGGGGTGAACTTAGTAATTGGGGTGTGCTTAGAAATCTTCCTCAAGAAGCCTCTGTGCGGCTAACACCTCCCTTTTTCCGTATAAATAGGGGAGGGGGGGCTGTTTCAAAATATTCATGACCCCTAAGCTATGCATTTCGGCTATTTTGGGCAAAAAAACATGTTTTCATGAAGAAAAATTGAGTTGAAGTGCTTTCGTAACGCTTCCGTAAGCGATTCTGTGGAAATTCTTCATCGTTCTTCATTGTTCTTCACCGTTCTTCATTGTTCTTCAGTCTTCAACCGGTAAGTTCCCAAAGTTGAATCTTTCAATTCATTCTATGCACCCTTAGTGGTCCCTACTTATTTTATGTACTTTCACTTTAATTTCGCTTACTTTCAGTTTTCTTTTCTTCCACTTTAACGAGCTTTTAATCGTTTATTTAAGTCATTTTCTCACCTAATAAATGATAAAATGAATTTCAACCGATCATTTGTGTTGTAATCTCGTTTAATCATTGTTAAAACAAAATCTAACCGATCGTTCACGTTGTAACCTCGGTTAAATAAAAAAAGGCAAAATAATAATAAAATAATCAAAATATCTTGAAAATAATAATAAAATAATCAAAATATCTTTGAATAAAATAATAAAAAAAATCAATCGAACGTTTTTCTTTGAAAGTTTCCTTGAATGAATTGACTAATAACCAAAGTGAAACTAAGGCTAAAATCAACTCACAAATCAAGCTTCGTTCGTAAAAGTCACTCAAAACCATTTTAAGGTCCAACGCCTTAAACGGTCCTCTTTGCTTTTATCGGTTAACATGGGCCGTTCAAAAGCATAAAATCAACACATAACTTTACCGCTTTTGCAAGAACTACGTAGGTCTGATTTCCTCATAGCAATTGAGGATACGTAGGAGCAAAAGCCCCGCTTTTGTCGACCACCCCAAGAGATTGTTAATGGTCCAACGCCTTAACGTTTCTCTCCTTTCAAAAACAAGAGATCGTTAATGATCCAACGCCTTAACGTTTCTCTCCTTCCAAAAGAATCAAAAGATCGTTTAATGGTCCAACACCTTAAACGACTTTTGTGCGGTTAAAATCGATCTTGCGGAAAAAGATCAAAACAACTTAACCAACGTTTAGTTCTAAAAGAACTACGTAGGTCTGATTTCCTCATCGCAATTGAGGATACGTAGGAGCGAGGGAAACACCCTTGTCGATCACAAGAAGATAAAAAATACAAAAGGCATAAAAAGACATGAAAACATAAAAAGGGAAAATAAAACAAATCGAAGACATGATATTGCACACTTGGTTAAAGGCTGTCGTCCCTTGTGACGGACACGTGGGGTGCTAATACCTTCCCCGTGCGTAAAAACAACTCCCAGACCTTTCGCAAATTAAAGTTCGTAGACTACACCTTTCCGATTTTTCTGACGTTTTCCTCAAATAAACGTTGGTGGTGACTTCGCGTATTTTCCTTTCTTGGAAGACGTACCCGTGAGTCTCACGTCGCCCTCCCGCCGAAGGGTAGGTTGTGAAAGTTGGCGACTCCACTGGGGACTATTTTTAGAGAGTTAGGCTTTCTAATCTCGTGCAATATCATGACTTCCTCTTTTGTCGGTTTCCTTTTATTTCTCTTACGTTCTTATATATAACTCTTTGATGCTTTTAGTGTGTTTTTGAAATGTATGCATGAGATAGATATTCATTCATTTGATGCACACAAACACCAACACTATTTGTACGCACGGTGAGTTGAAAAGGGGCCCTATACCCGGGTCCATGGGAACATAAGAAGTGGAGGTGAATTTGTGGTCATGCTGGGTCTCCGACTTGCTTGATAATAGTGAACCCTCATCTAGAGTTTTTCTCTTTGACAACATATTGTTGCTGGTAGTCCCTACTGCCGCAATATGTTTTTTCGAAGGGGATGATACCTCAAGAAACCATCAAGAGAGATATGACCACCTTGGGAATTATCACTAAAAGCCTTTTAGTTCCTCCCGTTTAGGTCCCTAAAATAGGGGCACGAAGTGAACACGCTGCATGCCTTTTAAACACTGCCATGCATATAACCTATATGTCATGTATGCCTTTGCTGTATGATTATTTGAGGATATTGCCATGCTGTGTACATCCCCCTGTTACGCTTTTGCGCATCTACATCATGTCGTTACGCACGTGTTGTATGTTGGTCTTGTCTTTTGACACGGGAAGCCGGAAGGTCCATATCACCTTCTTAACTGCACACATGGGGCACTGCGCCCCTAAATGCGCAAGCAAAAAGAGTTGATTTTTCGGGCTCTCGTGTTCATAAATGCATTCATATCATGCACCGCATAAGCATCTCTTCATGGCATCGTAATGGACATATCGGTCCTGCATTTGTCACTTACCATATTCATGCATTGCATTTTGCATAAGTCACTTCATCACCATGCATCTGCATCTAACATGTTTTTTGCATACCATTTGTTTTCATGTTTACTCATGCATGATCCTTGCATTTTCCTCTGCAAAACAAAAACAAAAAAGGAAGCATGAAAATTCACGGTGCATTCTTAGTTGCATATGTTCGGTACCATGAGCCAACCATGTTGGGATCATAAATCCGTTTCACTTAAAAACAAAATGATTGAACATGGTTAACTAAGAAAAGATGTTTCTTCGGGCATCTCAATTTCATAATTATGTTTACCATGCATAGCTTTAGTATGCTCGAGTCATTCATCTCTATGAAATGTTGTCGAAGTATTGGCGATCAAAATTTCCATTCCTTGGGTTACGGGGATGAACCATGCTCATGCTTTTACGAAAAGGTTCATCAAGTCAAGTTGAAGTATGGAAGTAACCATCTTGCAAAAATTGGGGCAAAAGATGGATCGAGTTACATCGTTGCTCCGTCTATTTCCAAACACATTTAGGACTGTTGATGTCCTTGTTACTTCCAGTTTCACTTTGACCAAGATGTCATGGACCATGTTGAAAATCTAAATTGATTCAACCCGATGTCCTGCGTAAAAATTTGCAATACTTCAACTGTGTATCATTCGCATACATCCAGGCTTTTTATTGGTTGCATTGCTCATTGTATTCTTTCCTTGAAGAAAAACAAACTTAATCATTGTTATCAAAAAGAAAAGAACACGCTTTATAGTGCCCTTACTGAACCCGTGCTAGAGCTAGAGTAATGGGTGAAATAGAGGAGGTGCAAGAGCAGATGAAGGCCAACATGGAGGCCATGAAAGACCAAATGGCCACAATGATGGAGGCCATGATGAGCATGAAGATAATGGAAGCCAATGCGATTGCAGTTGCCGCTACCAGCGCTGTTGCTAAGGTGAACCCGATGCCCCCATCTGGCCTCAACCAAATGAATCATCGAACCTTAGATATGGTAGGCAAAGATTTGGGAAGTACGGGTGGCCCCCATTATGTGCAAATTCAAAACAAGCACGCCTTCCAGCTGTATGGCTTGCCTCCCAACTATACACCACCAAATGTGGCATACACTCCCAGTGAGAATGTCAATAGCTCCATTCCCATACTCATTAAGAGCCAACAACCTCAATCGGATCATGCACATGTCTCTCAAACCATGGGGGAGACACATGAAATTCCCCACCACAATCTAGCTGACTTCGAGCCTTGCCTCAGATATGGCACTAAAAGGCAAGCAGTTGGTGGTATACCCCTGCAAAACACTTTGGAGGGGCCTCAATTTCGCCCCCAACCACAACCCTTATATGGAAAAATGGTGGGTTACACACCTTCAAGCTTTGCTAATTTAGTTTTCACCGACAAAAGGATCGAAGTGGGTTCGAAAAAAGGCAAATTTAATCATCCTGCTTGGACGAATGAGAAAACTGGGGCAATGAAGAGGGTGAGAATGAAGGAGAAACCCATGTTGTGATTGTCATTCCTTCACGGAAAATCCCCCACCAGCTCAACAACATCATTACTCAGCCAATATCATCCCTTCTCATTACCCACCACCCAGTCATCCACAAAGGCCATCCCTAAATCAATCACAAAGCCTATCTACCGCACGCCCAATGCCCAAACACCACCTTTAGCGAAAACCAAAAAGGAATTTTGCAGCAAAAAGCCTGTAGGATTCACCCCAAATTCCGGTGTCATATGCTAACTTGCTCCCATATCTACTTGATAATGTAATGGTAGCCATAACCCCTGCTAGGTTTCCTCAACCTCCATTTTTCTGAGGATATGACTCGAACGCAACATGTGCATATCATGGAGGAGTTTCGGGACATTCCATTGAGCACTGTATGACTTCGAAGCGTAAGGTGCAAAGTCTAATTGATGCGGGCTGGTTGAAACATGAGGATAATCGCTTGTGAATCCTAACATTGACAAGCGACACTACACACGGGGCAATTTTGAAAGCTGTTGTTAGATGTCTCTAATGACTCATCAGGATTTTCAAGTTTATGCCATTATTGTAAACCACAGTTACGATGCTAAAAAAAATGGATAAATTTGACATCTTTGTCCCTCATCCTCTCGTAATTACATCTTTGCTTCCACTGGAATGTGGGTGCAAGCCATTGGTTTGTTTGCTCAAGCGACCTGCGCTCCTGAGTTTGGACTTCCAAGACTATTCAATCAAAAATTACTCGTGCTACACATTTGGTGAGGATGCTGTAAACAACGAGTAATGCATAAAAGCTCAAAAAAGAAGAAGAAGAAAGGCATTTGATTGACGGTGTTTTCAAGTAATATATAGATGTTCATGTGACCTCATTTTATCATTCTGGAAAGTTTGTCTTTTTTAGAGAGAAGTGAGTTATCAACAATAAGAGTCATTTGACTTAACCTATCAACTGAAAAAATCCTTCAACTATTTCTCGTCCTTGAAAAATTCTTTTTGCGAGGATCAACCGCTTCTTTCATTCTTCCTTGCTAAAAGGTTGTGAAAACAAAACAACAATGGATACCTCATAGCCCCACACTGGGGCAATGAAAGGCACCATGCTTAAACCTCAAGCGAACCTAGGCGCAGATTAGAAGTTCTCACCCAATAGGTTCCCAGCTACAAGGTCATGACGAAAGATAACAATTGGTACCTCAAAGCCTTACACTAGGGCAATGAGGGACACCGTGCATGAGCCTTAAGCGAACCTAGGGGCTGATCAAAAGTTCTCACCCGTCGATGTTTTTAAACAAAAAAAGAGGGAGTGAAAAACCCTGGGATTTCAATGGATTGATTAAACGGCTCAATCACTCTCACTCCAAAATTATGAAGTGAATAAATCAAACTGAACATACACTTTGAGGGAGTTCCCAAAGAGATTTGCAAAAGATAGGATGAGGTTGCATGAATTATCACCTCTTTCAAAAGGACAGTTAATTTGTGTTTTCCAAAAAAATCAAATCAAAGTCAACATCACAAAATAGGGAAAGAATGTCATGAACATTGTACAACTTTCCATTACATTGTTGCATACGAAGTCTACATTTACCGCATTTCAAGAGAAAGGTTGCATGCATCTAGATCCCTAAAAATCTTGTTAACTACATGGATTTCCTACATCTAATGTCCAATCTTTTTGAATTTGGGATGACCGGCCCTCTCAATGAGTCAATCTCTTGCTTTCTCATAAGAGTGGACCCTTGGGTACAAGTACCCTCACCTTCGGAAGGCTACACGCCCTCGCCTTCATTGGGCTACATGTCCTCGCCTTCAGAGGGCTGCACGCCATTGCCTTCAGAGGGCTACACGTCCTCGCCTTCAGAGGACTACATGTCCTCGCCATCAGAGGGCTGCACGCCCTGGCCTTAAGAAGGCTACACGCTCTCACCTAGAGAGGACTACACGACCTCGCTTTCAGAGGACTACACATCCTCGCATTCAAAGGGCTACACGCCCTCTCCTTCAAAGGGCTACACGCCCTCTACTTCAAAGGGCTACACGCCCTCTCCTTCAGAAGACTATGCGTCCTATCCTTTAGAGGACCACATGTCCTTGCCTTGAGAGGGTTGCACGCCCTCGCCTTCAGAGGACTACACGTCCTCACCTTCGGATGACTACACATCCTTGCCTTTAGAGGACTACAAGCCCTCAACTTCAGAGGACTACACGTCCTCGCCTTCAGAGGGCTACATGCCCTCACCTTCAGAGGACTGCACGTCCTTGCCTTCAGAGGACTACACGTCCTCCCATTCAGAGGACTACACGTCCTCGCCATCAGAGGGCTACACGTCCACGCCTTCAGAGGGCTAAAAGACCTCGCCTTTAGAGGACTACACATCGTCGCCTTGAGGATTACAAGTCTTCCCCTTTAGAGGACTCTATGTCCTCGCCATTAGAGGGCTACACGTCCTCACCTTCAGAGGGCTACACCCCCTCGCCTTTAGAGGACTACACGTCCTCCCCTTTAGAGGACTACACGTCCTCCCATTAGAGGACTACACGTCCTCCCCTTCAGAGGATTACACGTCCTTACGTTCAGAGGACTGCATGTCCTCACCTTTTGAGGACTACACGTCCTCACCTTCAGAGGACTACACGTCCTCGCCTTCAGATGGCTGCACGCCCTCACCTTCTGAGGGCTACATGCCGTCACCTTCAAAAGAATACACGTCCTCGCCTTCAGAAGGCTGCATGCCCTCACCTTCTGAGGGCTACATGCCCTCACCTTTAGAGGACTACACGTCCTCGCCTTCAAAGCACTACATGTCCTCACCTTCAGAGGACTACACGTCCTCGCCTTCAAAGGGCTACACGCCCTCGCCTTCTGAGGACTACACGTCCTCTCCTTCAGAGTACTACACGTCCTCGCCTTCAGAGGACTACACGTCCTCGCCTTCAGAGGGCTACACGCCATCGCCTTCCGAGGACTACACGTCCTCGCCTACTGAGGAATACACGTCGTCCCCTTTAGAGGACTACACGTCGTCCCCTACAGAGGACTACACGTCCTCCCCTTCAAAGGACAACACATCCTTACCTTCAGAGGGCTACATGCCCTCACCTTCAGAGGACTACACGTCCTGCCCTTCGGAGGACTACACATCCTCCCTTTCAGAGGACTGAAAGTCGTAACCTTAAGAGGACTACACTTCCTCACCTTCAGAGGACTACACGTCCTCCTCTTCAGAGGACTACATGCCCTCACCTTCAGAGGACTACACATCCTCGCCATCAGAGGGCTGCATGCCCTCGCCTTCAGAGCACTACACGTCCTCACCTTCAAAGGACTACACGTCCTCGCCTTCAGAGGGCTACACGCCCTCGCCTTCTGAGGACTACACATCCTCGCCTTCAGAGGACTACAAGCCATCGCCTTTAGAGGACTACACGTCCTCGCCTTTAATGGGCTACACGCCCTCGCCTTTAGAGGACTACACCTCCTCGCCTTTAAAGGGCTACACGCCCTCGCCTTTAGAGGACTACACGTCCTCCTCTTCAGAGGACTACACGTCCTCCCCTGTAGAGGACTACACTTCCTTACCTTCCAAGGACTACATGTCCTCACCTTTAGAGGACTGCACGACCTTGCCTTCATAGGACTACACGTCCTCGCCTTCAAAGGCTACACGCCCTCACCTTCTGAGGGCTACATGCCCTCACCTTCAGAGGACTACACGTCCTCAGAGTGTTGCACGACCTCACCTTCAGAGCACTACACGTCCTCGCCTTCAGAGGGCTGGACCTCCTCGCCGACAGAGTACTACACGTCCTCGCCTTCAGAGTACTACACGTCCTCGCCTTCAGAGGACTACACGTCCTTGCCTTCAGAGGGCTACACGCCATTGCCTTCCGAGGACTACACGTCCTCGCCTTCTGAGGACTACACGTCGTCCCCTTCAGAGGACTACACGTCCTCCCCTTCAAAGGACAACACGTCCTTACCTTCAGAGGACTACATGTCCTCACCTATAGAGGACTACACGTCCTCACCATCAGAGGACTACACCTCCTCGACTTCAGAGGGCTACATGCCCTCACCTACAGAGGACTACACATCCTCGCCTTCAGAGGGCAGCACGCCCTCACCTTCAGAGGACTACACATCCTCGCCTTCAGAGGGCTACAAGCCATCGCCTTTAGAGGACTACACGTCCTCGCCTTTAAAGGGCTACACGCCCTCACCTTTAGAGGACTACACGTCCTCGCCCTTAGAGGGCCACAGGCCCTCGCCTTTAGAGGACTACACATCCTCCTCTTCAGAGGACTACACGTCCTCCCCTTCAGAGGACTACACGTCCTTAGCTTCCAAGGACGACATGTCCTCACCTTTAGAGGACTACACGTCCTCGCCTTTAGAGGACTACACGTCCTCGCCTTCAGAGGACTACACGTCCTCGACTTTTAAGGGCTGCACGCCCTCACCTTCTTAGGGCTACATGCCCTCACCTTCAGAGGACTACTCGTCCTCGCCTTCAGAGGGCTACACGCCCTCACCTTCAGAGGACTACACGTCCTCGCCTTTAGAGGGCTGCACCCCCTCTCCTTCAGAGGACTACAGGTCCTCGTCTTCAGAGGGCTGCACGCCCACGCCTTCAGAGTACTACACGTCCTTGCCTTCAGAGGACTACACGTCCTCACCTTCAGAGGACTTCACGTCGTCGCCTTCAGTGGGATACACGCCCTCGTCTTTAGAGGACTACACATTCTCGCCTTCAGAGGGCTAGACGCCCTCGCCTTTAGAGGACTACACGTCCTCCCCATCCGAGGACTACACGTCCTCCCCTTCAGAGGACTACATGTCCTCACCTTTAGAGGACTACACATCCTCACCTTACGAGGACTACATGTCCTCGCCTTCAGAGGGCTGCATGCCCTGCCCTTCTGAGGGCTGCATGCCCTCTCCTTCATAGGACTACACGTCCTCGCCTTCAGAGGGCAGCATGCCTTCACCTTCAGAGGACTACACGTCCTCGCCTTCAGAGGGCTGCACGCCCTCACCTTCTGACGGCTACATGCCCTCACCTTCAAAGGACTACATGTCCTCGTCTTCAGAGGGCTGCACACCCTCACCTTCAGAAGGCTGGATGCCCTCCCCTTCAGAGTACTACACGTCCTCTCCTTTAGAGGACTACACGTCCTCGCCTTCAGAAGACTTCACGTGCTAGCCTTCAGAGGGCTACATGCCCTCGCCTTCCGAGGACTACACGTGGTCGCTCCTAGAGGACTACACGTCCTCGCCTTCAGAAGATTTCACGTCCTCGCCTTCAGAGGGCTACATGCCCTCGCCTTCCGAGGACTACACGTCGTCGCTCCTAGAGGACTACACATCCTCCCCTTTAGAGGACTACACGTCCTCGCCTTTAGAGGACTACACGTCCTCCCCTTCAGAGGACTACATGTCCTCACCTTTAGAGGACTACACGTCCTAACCTTCTGAGGACTACATGTCCTCGCCGTCAGAGGGCTGCACGCCCTCCCCTTCTGAGGGCTGCATACCCTCTCCTTCATCGGACTACACGTCCTTCCCTTCAGAGGACTACACGTCCTCCCCTTCAAAGGACTACACGTCCTTACCTTCTGAGACTAGATGTCCTTACCTGTAGAGGACTACACGTCCTCACCTTCAGAAGACTTCACGTCCTCGCCTTTAGAGGGCTACATGCCCTCGCCTTCCGAGGACTACACGGCGTCGCACCTAGAGGACTACACGTCCTCCCCTTTAGAGGACTACACGTCCTTGCCTTTAAAGGGCTACACGCCCTCGCCTTTAGAGGACTACACGTCCTCCCCTTCAGAGGACTACACGTCCTCCCCTTCAGAGGACTACATGTCCTCACCTTTAGAGGACTACACGTCCTCACCTTCCGAGGACTACATGTCCTCGCCGTCGGAGGGCTGCACGCCCTCCCCTTCTGAGGGATGCATGCCCCTTCCTTCATAGGACTACACGTCCTCCCCTTCAGAGGACTACACGTCCTCCCCTTCAAAGGACTACACGTGCTTACCTTCTGAGACTACATGTCCTTACCTGTAGAGGACTACACGTCCTCACCTTCAGATGACTACACCTCCTCGCCTTCAAAGGGCTGCACGACCTCACCTTCTGAGGGCTACATTCCCGCACCTTTAGAGGACTACACATCCTCGCCCTCAGAGGACTACACGTCCTCGCCTTCAGAGGGCTGCATGCCCTCGCCTTCAGAGTACTCCATGTCCTCGCCTTCAAAGGACTACACGTCCTCACCATCAGAGGACTACACGTCCTCGCCTTCAGAGGGCTACTCGCCTTCGCCTTCTGAGGACTACACATCCTCGTATTCAGAGGGCTACAAGCCCTCGCCTTTAGAGGACTACACGTCCTCGCCTTTAGAGGGCTACACGCCCTCGCCTTTAGAGGACTACACGTGTTCCCCTTCAGAGGACTACACGTCCTTACCTTCAAAGGACTACATGTCCTCACCTTTATAGGACTACACGTCCTCGCCTTCAGAGGACTACACGTCCTCGCCTTCAGAGGGCTGCATGCCCTCACCTTCTGAGGGCTACATGCCTTCACCTTCAGAGGACTACACGTCCTCACCTTCAGAGGACTTCACGTCGTCGCCTATAGAGGGCTACACGCCCTCGCCTTCAGAGGACTACACATCCTTGCCTTTAGAGGGCTAGACGCCCTCGCCTTGAGAGGACTACAAGTCCTCGCCTTCAAAGGGCTACACGCCCTCGCCTTCAGAGGACTGCACGTCCTTGCCTTCAGAGGACTACACGCCCTCACCTTCAGAAGGCTGCATGCCCTCCCATTCAGAGTACTACACGTCCTCTCCTTTAGAGGACTACACGTCCTCGCCTTCAGAAGACTTCACGTCCTCGCCTTCAGAGGGCTGTGTCATACCCTAATTTCGTCCGGGGACCTTTGCTTGATGACATGCGACCATTCTTTGGTCCTTGTGAGGTGCTTGGCACCCATCATTAGGCAATTTATGAAATTCCAGGACATGCCGAAAAACCAAAAAAATGTTGATGCACAATCCGTAAGTTTCCGTGACACATCGGAAATCAAATGGAAGCATCGTTGCATAATTAAGTGAGGTTCCGTAACATTCCGTAAGTCAAAGAGGGGATGATTATGTAATCCGCAAGGTTCCGTAACATTACGGAAAGAAAACAAGTATCGTTACGAAATTCGTAAGTTTCCGTAACTTTACGAAAAAAGAATCACCAAAAAACAGCAGAGGGGGGTGTACTTAGTAAAAATGGGGGTGCAAATAGCACCCAGGCCCATTTGGGCCCTCCAGAAGATTCCTCCAGAAGGCGGTTGCTTCTGGAGGAAGCAACCCTGCTCGCCTGGGCGAGCTGGGCGGCAACCACCTCCCCTATTTTGCTATAAATAGGGGAGGAAATGAAGAAGGAAGGGGTCCAGCCCCTTAGGCACTTCTCTCTCTTTGGAATTTGCTTGGAAAAAGTGTTTCCGTGAAGAAAATCTAAGCCGAGGCGCTTCCGAAACGTTTCCGTAACGTTTTCCGTGAGGAATCTCGCAAAGGTTTCAACCGTTCTTCGACGTTCTTCATTCGTTCTTCATCGTTCTTCGATCTTCAACGGGTAAGTACCTCGAACCAAGCTTCTCGATTCATTCTATGTACCCGTAGTGGTCCACATTGTGTTTCGTGCATTTTTTATTCTCGTTTTGTTTACTTTTTATACCCCCTGTTGACGTGCTTAAGCCATTTTACTTAAGTCATTTCTCGCTTAACTTAAAAATAAAATAAATTTCCACCGAACGTTTGAGTTGTATTATCCATTAACTTCGGTTAAAATAAATTCCGACCGTTCGGTCATGCCGTAACCACGTTGGAAATCAAAAAGAGGTAAAAAAAAATATAATAATCAAAAAAATATCTTTTTAGTGAAATAAAGCGGAAAATCAATCGGACGTTTTCTCTTTGGGATTTCTCATTCTTAATTGAATTGATTAATAACTAAAGTGAAATTAAGGCTAAAATCAACTCGCCTAGTCAAGCTCGTCCACAAAAATAGGCTTTTGAAGTTTGTCATTTCAATTTCTCACTAAGTAAAATGGATCATTTTTAAGGTCCAACGCCTTAAAATGATCACCACTTAAGTAAAAAAGAATCATTTGATAAGCAAGAACTACGTAGGTCTGAGTTCCTCATTGAGGATACGTAGGAGCAAAAGCCCCGCTTTTGTCGACCACCCCAAGAGATCGTTAATGGTCCAATGCCTTAACGTTTCTCTCCTTTCAAAAACAAGAGATCGTTAATGGTCCAACACCTTAACGTTTCTCCCCTTTCAAAATCAAAAGACCGTTTAATGGTTCAACACCTTAAATGACCTTTTGTTCAATAAAAACATATTTTGCAAAAAAGACAAAAACAACTTAACCAAACACTTTGTTCCGAAAGAACTACGTAGGTCTGATTTCCTCATCGCAAATTGAGGAATACGTAGGAGCAAAGGGAAACACCCTTGTCGACCACTAAAAGAGAAAAAATATAAAAAGGGTATAAAGGATATAAGGACATAAAAGGGAACGTAAAAATCAAAGTCATGTTTGCACATTCGATTAAAGGCTGTCGTCCCTTGTGACGGACGTGTGGGGTGCTAATACCTTCCCCGCGCGTAAATACAACTCCCGAACCTTTCACTTAAAAGTTCGTAGATCGCGTCTTTTCCGGTTTTTCCGACGTTTTCCTCGAATAAATGTTGGTGGCGACTCCGCGCGTATTCCTTTCGTGGAACATGCATCCCGCGAGTCACGCGTCGCCCTCCCGCCGAAGGGTAGGTTGCGACAGGCTGCATGCCCTCGCCTTCAGAGGGATACACACCCTCGCCTTCTGAGGACTACACATCCTCGCCTTCAGAGGGCTAAAAGCCATCGCCTTTAGAGGACTACACGTCCACGCCTTTAAAGGACTACACGCCCTCACCTTTAGAGGACTACACGTCCTCGCCTTTAGAGGGCTACACGCCCTCGCCTTTAGAGGACTACACGTCCTCCTCTTCAGAGGACTACACGTCCACCCCTTCAGAGGACTACACGTCCTTACCTTCCAAGGACTACATGTCCTCACCTTTAGAGGACTACACGTCCTCGCCTTCAGAGGACTACACGTCCTCGCCTTCAGAGGACTACACGTCCTCGCCTTCAATGGGCTGCACGCCCTCACCTTCAGAGGTCAACATGCCCTCACCTTCAGAGGACTACTCGTCCTCGCCTTCAGAGGGCTGCTCGCCCTCACCTTCAGAGGACTACACATCCTCGCCTTCAGAGGGCTGCACCCCCTCTCCTTCAGAGGACTACACGTCCTCGTCTTCAGAGGGCTGCACGCCCACGCCTTCAGAGTACTACACGTCCTTGCCTTCAGAGGACTACACGTCCTCACCTTCAGACGACTTCACGTCGTCGCCTTCAGAGGGATACACGCCCTCGTCTTTAGAGGACTACACATTCTCGCCTTCAGAGGGCTAGACGCCCTCGCCTTCAGAGGACTACACGTCCTCCGCTTCAGAGGACTACATGTCCTCACCTTTAGAGGACTACACGTCCTCACCTTCAAAGGACTACACGTCCTCGCCTTCAGAGGGCTGCACGCCCTCCCCTTCTCAGGGCTGCATGCCCTCTCCTTCATACGACCACACGTCCTCCCCTTCAGAGGACTACATGTCCTCACTATTAGAGGACTACACATCCTCACCTTCCGAGCACTACATGTCCTCGCCTTCAGAGGGCTCCATGCCCTCCCTTTCTGAGGGTTGCATGCCCTCTCCTTCATAGGACTACACGTCCTCGCCTTCAGAGGGTTGCACGCCCTCACCTTCTGAGGGCTACATGCCCTCACCTTCAGAAGGCTGCACGCCCTCACCTTCAGGAGGCTACATGCCCTCCCCTTAAGAGTACTACACGTCCTCTCCTTTAGAGGACTACACGTCCTCGCCTTCAGAAGACTTCACGTCCTCGCCTTCAGATGGCTACATGCCCTCGCCTTCCGAGGACTACACGTCGTCGCTCCTAGAGGACTACACGTCCTCCCCTTCAGAGGACTACACGTCATCGCCTTTAGAGTGCTACACGCCCTCGCCTTAAGAGGACTACACGTCCTCCCCTTCAGAGGACTACACGTCCTCCCCTTCAGAGGACTACATATCCTCACCTTTAGAGGACTACACGTCCTCACCTTCAGAGGACTACATGTCCTCGCCGTCAGAGGGCTGCATGCCCTCTCCTTCATAGGACTACACGTCTTCCCCTTCAGAGGACTACACGTCCTCCCCTTCAAAGGACTACACGTCCTTACCTTCTGAGGACTACATGTCCTTAACTGTAGAGGACTACACGTCCTCACCTTCAGATGACTACACCTCCTCGCCTTCAGAGGGCTGCACGACCTCACCTTCTGAGGGCTACATGCCCGCACCTTCAGAGGACTACACATCCTCGCCTTCAAAGGACTACACGTCCTCGCCTTCAGAGGGCTGCACGCCCTCGCCTTCAGAGTACTCCATGTCGTCGCCTTTAAAGGACTACACGTCCTCACCTTCAGAGGACTACACGTCCTCGCCTTCAGAGGGCTACTCGCCCTCGCCTTCTGATGACTACACATCCTCGCCTTCAGAGGGCTACAAACCCTCGCCTTTAGAGGACTACACGTCCTCCTCTTTTGAGGACTACACGTCCTCCCCTTCAGAGGACTACACGTCCTTACCTTCAAAGGACTACATGTCCTCACCTTTATAGGACTACACGTCCTCGCCTTCAGAGGGCTGCACGCCCTCGCCTTCAGAGTACTCCATGTCCTAGCCTTTAAAGGACTACACGTCCTCACCTTCAGAGGACTAGACGTTCTCGCCTTCAGAGGGCTACTCGCCATCGCCTTCTGAGGACTACACATCCTCGCCTTCAGAGGGCTACAAGCCCTTGCCTTTAGAGGACTACACGTCCTCCTCTTCAGAGGACTACACGTCCTCCCCTTCAGAGGACTTCACGTCCTTACCTTCAAAGGACTACATGTCCTCACCTTTATAGGACTACACGTCCTCTCCTTCAGAGGACTACACGTCCTCGCCTTCAGAGGGCTGCATGCCATCACCTTCTGAGGGCTACATGCCCTCACCTTTAGAGGACTACACGTCCTCGCCTTCAGAGGGCTGCACGCCCTCAACTTTGGAGGACTACACGTCCTTGCCTTCAGAGGGCTGCACCCCGTCTCCTTCAGAGGACTACACGTCCTCGCCTTCAGAGGGCTGCACGCCCACGCCTTCAGAGTACTACACGTCCTTGCCTTCAGAGGACTACACGTCCTCACCTTCAGAGGACTTCACGTCGTCGCCTTTAGAGGGCTACACGCCCTCGCGTTCAGAGGACTACACATCCTCGCCTTTAGAGGGCTAGAGGCCCTCGCCTTTAGAGGACTACAAGTCCTCGCCTTCAAAGGGCTACACGCCCTCGCCATCTGAGGACTGCACGTCCTTGCCTTCAAAGGACTACATGCCCTCACCTTCAGAAGGCTGCATGCCCTCCCCTTCAGAGTACTACACGTCCTCTCCTTTAGAGGACTACACGTCCTCGCCTTCAGAAGACTTCACGTCCCCGCCTTCAGAGGGCTGCATGCCCTCGCCTTATGAGGGATACACACCCTCGCCTTCTGAGGACTACACATCCTCGCCTTCAGAGGGCTACAAGCCATCGCCTTTAGAGGACTACACGTCCTCGCCTTTAAAGGGCTACACGCCCTCACCTTTAGAGGACTACACGTCCTCGCCTTTAGAGGGCTACACGCCCTCGCCTTCAGAGGACTACACGTCCTCCTCTTCAGAGGACTACACGTCCTCCCCTTCAGAGGACTACACGTCCTTACCTTCCAAGGACTACATGTCCTCACCTTTAGAGGACTACACGTCCTCGCCTTCAGAGGACTACACGTCCTCGCCTTCAAAGGGCTGCACGCCCTCACCTTCAGAGGGCAACATGCCCTCACCTTCAGAGGACTACTCGTCCTCGCCTTCAGAGGGCTGCTCGCCCTCACCTTCAGAGGACTACACATACACGCCTTCAGAGGGCTGCACCCCCTCTCATTCAGAGGACTACACGTCCTCGTCTTCAGAGGGCTGCACGCCCACGCCTTTAGAGTACTACACGTCCTTGCCTTCAGAGGACTACACGTCCTCACCTTCAGAGGACTTCACGTCGTCGCCTTCAGAGGGATACACGCCCTCGTCTTTAGAGGACTACACATTCTCGCCTTCAGAGGGCTAGACGCCCTCGCCTTTAGAGGACTACACGTCCTCCCCTTCCGAGGACTACACGTCCTCCCCTTCAGAGGACTACATGTCCTCACCTTTAGAGGACTACACGTCCTCACCTTCAAAGGACTACACGTCCTCGCCTTCAGAGGGCTGCACGCCCTCCCCTTCTCAGGGCTGCATGCCCTCTCCTTCATAGGACCACACGTCCTGCCCTTCAGAGGACTACATGTCCTCACCATTAGAGGACTACACATCCTCACCTTCCGAGCACTACATGTCCTCGCCTTCAGAGGGCTCCATGCCCTCCCCATCTGAGGGCTGCATGCCCTCACCTTCATAAGACTTCTTGTCCTCGCCTTCAGAGGGCTGCACGCCCTCACCTTCTGAGGGCTACATGCCCTCACCTTCAGAGGGCTGCACGCCCTCACCCTCAGGAGGCTACATGCCCTCCCCTTCAGAGTACTACACGTCCTCTCCTTTAGAGGACTACACGTCCTCACCTTCAGAGGACTTCACGTCCACGCCTTCAGAGGGCTACATGCCCTCGCCTGCCGAGGACTACACATCGTCGCTCCTAGAGGACTACACGTCCTCCCCTTCAGAGGACTACATGTCCTCGCCTTTAGAGGGCTACACGCCCTCGCCTTTAGAGGACTACACGTCCTGCCCTTCAGAGGACTACACATCCTCCCCTTCAGAGGACTACATGTCCTCACCTTTAGAGGACTACACGTCCTCACCTTCCGAGGACTACATGTCCTCGTCGTCAGAGGGCTGCACGCCCTCCCCTTCTGAGGGCTGCATGCCCTCTCCATCATAGGACTATAGGTCTTCCCCTTCAGAGGACTACACGTCCTCCCCTTCAAAGGACTACACGTCCTTACCTTCTGAGGACTACATGTCCTTAACTGTAGAGGACTACACGTCCTCACCTTCAGATGACTACACCTCCTCGCCTTCAGAGGGCTGCACGACCTCACCTTCTGAGGGCTACATGCCCACACCTTCAGAGGACTACACATCCTCGCCTTCAGAGGACTACACGTCCTCGCCTTCAGAGGGCTGCATGCCCTCGCCTTCAGAGAACTCCATGTCCTCGCCTTTAAAGGACTAGACGTCCTCACCTTCAGAGGACTACACATCCTCGCCTTCAGATTGCTACTCGCCCTCGCCTTTTAAGGACTACACATCCTCGCCTTCAGAGAGCTACAAGCCCTCGCCTTTAGAGGACTACACGTCCTCCTCTTCAGAAGACTACACGTCCTCCCCTTCAGAGGACTACACATCCTTACCTTCAAAGGACTACATGTCCTCACCTTTATAGGACTACATGTCCTCGCCTTCAGAGGACTACACGTCCTCGCCTTCAGAGGGCTGCATGCCCTCACCATCTGAGGGCTGCATGCCCTCACCTTCAGAGGACTACACGTCCTCGCCTTCAGAGGGCTGCACGCCCTCAACTTTGGGGGACTACACGTCCTTGCCTTCAGAGGGATGCACCCCGTCTCCTTCAGAGGACTATACGTCCTCGCCTTCAGAGGGCTGCACGCCCACGCCTTCAGAGTACTACACGTCCTTGCCTTCAGAGGACTACACGTCCTCACCTTCAGAGGACTTCACTTCGTCGCCTTCAGAGGGATACACGCCCTCGTCTTTAGAGGACTACACATTCTCGCCTTCAGAGGGCTAGACGCCCTCGCCTTTAGAGGACTACACGTCCTCCCCTTCCAAGGACTACACGTCCTCCCCTTCAGAGGACTACATGTCCTCACCTTTAGAGGACTACACGTCCTCACCTTCAAAGGACTACACATCCTCGCCTTCAGAGGGCTGCACGCCCTCCCCTCTCAGGGCTGCATGCCCTCTCCTTCATAGAACCACACGTCCTCCCCTTCAGAGGACTACATGTCCTCACCTTTACAGGACTACACATCCTCACCTTCCGAGGACTACATGTCCTCGCCTTCAGAGAGCTCCATGCCCTCCCCTTCTGAGGGCTGCATGCTCTCTCCTTCATAGGACTACACGTCCTCGCCTTCAGAGGACTACACGTCCTCGCCTTCAGAGGGCTGCACGCCCACGCCTTCAGAGTACTACACGTCCTTGCCTTCAGAGGACTACACGTCCTCACCTTCAGAGGACTTCACGTCGTCGCCTTCAGAGGGATACACGCCCTCGTCTTTAGAGGACTACACATTCTCGCCTTCAGAGGGCTAGACGTCGTCGCCTTGAGAGGACTACACGTCCTCCCCTTCCGAGGACTACACGTCCTCCCCTTCAGAGGACTACACGTCCTCGCCTTTAGAGGGCTGCATGCCTTCACCTTTAGAGGACTACACGTCCTCGCCTTCAGAGGGCTGCACGCCCTCACCTTCTGAGGGCTACATGCCCTCACCTTCTGAGGGCTGCACACCCTCACCTTCAGAAGGCTGCATGCCCTCCCCTTCAGTGTACTACACGTCCTCTCCTTTAGAGGACTACACGTCCTCACCTTCAGAAGACTTCACGTGCTCGCCTTCAGAGGGCTACATGCCCTCGCCTTCCGAGGACTACACGTCGTCGCTCCTAGAGGACTACACATCCTCCCCTTCAGAGGACTACACGTCCTCTCCTTTAGAGAGCTACACGCCCTCGCCTTTAGAGGACTACACGTACTCCCCTTCAGAGGACAACACGTCCTCCCCTTCAAAGGACTACATGTCCTCACCTTTAGAGGACTACACGTCCTCACCTTCCGCGGACTACATGTCCTCGCCGTCAGAGGGCTGCACGCCCTCCCCTTCTGAGGGCTGCATGCCCTCTCCTTAATAGGACTACACGTCCTCCCCTTCAGAGGACTACACGTCCTCCCCTTCAAAGGACTACACGTCCTTACCTTCCGAGGACTACATGTCCTTACCTGTAGAGGACTACACGTCCTCACCTTCAGATGAGTACACCTCCTCGCCATCAGAGGGCTGAACGACCTCACCTTCTGAGGGCTACATGCCCGCACCTTCAGAGGACTACACATCCTCGCCTTCAGAGGACTACACATCCTCGCCTTCAGAGGGATGCACACCCTCGCCTTCAGAGTACTCCATGTCCTCGCCTTTAAAGGACTACACGTCCTCACCTTCAGAGGACTACACGTCCTCGCCTTCAGAGGGCTACTCGCCCTCGCCTTCTGATGGCTACACATCCTCGCCTTCAGAGGGCTACAAGCCCTCGCCTTTAGAGGACTACATGTCCTCCTCTTTTGAGGACTACACGTCCTCCCCTTTAGAGGACTACACGTCCTTACCTTCAAAGGACTACATGTCCTCACCTTTATAGGACTACACGTCCTCGCCTTCAGAGGGCTGCACGCCCTCGCCTCCAGAGTACTCCATGTCCTCGCCTTTAAAGGACTACACGTCCTCACCTTCAGAGGACTACACGTTCTCGCCTTCAGAGGGCTACTCGCCCTCGCCTTCTGAGGTCTACACATCCTCGCCTTCAGAGTACTTCACGTCGTCGCCTTTAGAGGGCTACACGCCCTCGCCTTCAGAGGACTACACATCCTCGCCTTTAGAGGGCTAGACGCCCTCGCCTTTAGAGGACTACAAGTCCTCGCCTTCAAAGGGCTACACGCCCTCGCCTTCAGAGGGCTGCACACCCTCACCTTCAGAAGGCTGCATGCCCTCCCCTTCAGAGTACTACACGTCCTCTCCTTTAGAGGACTACACGTGCTCACCTTCAGAAGACTTCACGTGCTCGCCTTCAGAGGGATACATGCCCTCGCCTTCCGAGGACTACACGTCGTCGCTCCTTGAGGACTACACGTCCTCCCCTTCAGAGGACTACACGTCCTCGCCTTTAGAGGGCTACACGCCCTCGCCTTTAGAGGACTACACGTACTCCCCTTCAGAGGACAACACGTCCTCCCCTTCAAAGGACTACATGTCCTCACCTTTAGAGGACTACACGTCCTCACCTTCCGCGGACTACATGTCCTCGCCGTCAGAGGGCTGCACGCCCTCCCCTTCTGAGGGCTGCATGCCCTCTCCTTAATAGGACTACACGTACTCCCCTTCAGAGGACTACACGTCCTCCCCTTCAAAGGACTACACGTCCTTACCTTCTGAGGACTACATGTCCTTACCTGTAGAGGACTACACGTCCTCACCTTCAGATGACTACACCTCCTCGCCATCAGAGGGCTGCACGACCTCACCTTCTGAGGGCTACATGCCCGCACCTTCAGAGGACTACACATCCTCGCCTTCAGAGGGCTGCATGCCCTCGCCTTCAGAGTACTCCATGTCCTCGCCTTCAAAGGACTACACGTCCTCACCTTCAGAGGACTACACGTCCTCGCCTTCAGAGGGCTACTCGCCCTCGCCTTCTGAGGACTACACATCCTCGCCTTCAGAGGGCTACAAGCCCTCGCCTTTAGAGGACTACACGTCCTCCTTTTCAGAGGACTACACGTCCTCCCCTTCAGAGGACTACACGTCCTTACCTTCAAAGGACTACATGTCCTCACCTTTATAGGACTACACGTCCTCGCCTTGAGAGGACTACACGTCCTCGCCTTCAGAGGACTACACGTCCTTGCCTTCAGAGTGCTGCATGCCCTCACCTTCTGAGGGCTACATGCCCTCACCTTCAGAGGACTACACGTCCTCGCCTTCAGAGGGCTGCACGCCCTCAACTTTGGAGGACTACACGTCCTTGCCTTCAGAGGGCTGTACCCCGTCTCCTTCAGAGGACTACACGTCCTCGCCTTTAGAGGGCTGCACGCCCACGCCTTCAGAGTACTACACATCCTTGCCTTCGGAGGACTACACGTCCTCACCTTCAGAGGACTTCACGTCGTCGCCTTCAGAGGGCTACACGCCCTCGCCTTTAGAGGACTACACATCCTCGCCTTCAGAGGGCTAGACGCCCTCGCCTTTAGAGGACTACAAGTCCTCGCCTTCAAAGGGCTATACGCCCTCGCCTTTAGAGGACTACAAGTCCTCGCCTTCAAAGGGCTATACGCCCTCGCCTTCAGAGGACTGCACTTCCTTGCCTTCAGAGGACTGCACGTCCTCGCTTTCAGAGGGATGCACGTCCTTGCCTTCAGAGGGCTGCACGCCCTGGCCTTCAAAGGGTTGCACGTCCTCGCCTTCAGAGGGCTCCACATCTGCGCCTTCAGAGGACTTAAGGTCCTCTGCGCTTAATGCTTAGCCTTCACTTGCGCTCCCAGGTGAAGGGCTAGTAGTTTGCTTTTATCAGTTTTTGGACCACCCCCTGATATTGGAGGACGACGAACTGTGGGAGCACAACCAGAAAGGGAGGCTATCGTGTAGCTACAATGCTTTGTCGAGGCTTGCGCTCCCTGGTGAGGGGCTAGTAGTTTGCTTTTATCAGTTCCTAGGCCACCCCCTGCAAGGAGGGTGACCAACTATGCAAGCACAACCAGAGAGGGAGGCTATCGCACAGCTACTATGCATACTGGGGCAAGATTTCACCCAACCGCTGCAAGGAGACGAGTGTGGATCATGCACACCACCACAACTCTGATCTCCCCCTGCCGAAGTGTCAGTTGGTCTATGCCGTCATGACATAGGTAAGTATGCACGTGGCTCAATTGATTTCTGATGCCATCCACTATTTGCATGGATCGCACCCACAAGACACCCAGTGGACCCAGAGAAGTCCAACAGGGCCCTGGGGTTTCCAGCTCTGGTTATGGGCCTCTGTCAGTCCTACCGGGTGCCCATCCCCCCAGCAAGGTCATGCCATCGTGACATAGGTAAGTATGGACATGGCTTAACCGATTTCTGATGTCATCTACTATTTGCAGGGATCGCGCCTATAAGACACTCAATGGGCCCGGAGAAGTCCAACAGGGTCCTAGGGTTTCCAACTCTGATTAAGAGCCTCTATCAGTTCTACGGAGTACCTGTCGCCACTAGCAAGGTCATCAGGCCTTCTACTAATTGAGCTTTCATTAGGAAGTATTGCGTCCCAGGCAGGCGCAGGGTGAGACACCACAGCAGCCAGGGGATGGCCGACAGCGGGCAACAGACACACTGCCGCCACCTCCAGAGCCCCTCAGCTCATCTACAAAAGTTGGAGCATTGCCTACGACCCGTGCTTGACCAGCAGGCGACCAAGTCCAAAGCCAAAGGTAAGCAAAAGTACTAGATTCGTGATCGACAAGACATCACTCGTCCAACTCAAGACGTTAAAGAAGCGCTACTAGGAGGCAACCTAGTACCTTTTAAATCTTTGCTTGTTATTTGATCACCTTTGTTTATCAAGTCGTAGTAGGACACACCTAGTTGTTTATCAAGTCATAGTAGGACACACCTAGTTGCTCATGATCCTAGGAATTTAAATAAAACAAGAACAAGCTCTGAAGGTAGCCATACCTCACAATATATATATATATATATATATATATATATATATATATATATATATATATATATATATATATATATATATATATAAAAAAAAAAACAGCAAACAAGAACAAAAAATATATCTTTTGGCTGAAAAGCCAACACGCTTTTGAAAAGAAATAACTTCCAGCTTTTCTTTGAAAAAAGATTCACCGATCAAAACAAAGGGTTTTTTTGAAAAATGTGTATACACCTGAAGGGTGAATGCTGTGAAAATTTTCCCGAACACCCAAAATGGACTCAGATGAATGCAAGAATTGATAAAAGAACATGTTTTGGAAACACTAGGTTGACTTAAATAGGGAAAATGAATCCTGAGACCTAGTGTCACATGACCATAAAAGCTCGATGCTTGAGTGTCCACATGGGTGCATGCATGACCAGTTTTGCATAAAATTTCCAAATCATCATTGTTGCATGTGTGTCATGGAAATAATGTGAGACATTCCTTTATCCCTGAACCGTTGGCCAAACCAACGCCCTAACGTATATCATGTCCATCCGTTCTAAAAGCCTTGAGCCAAAATCCCAACTCACCATAAACCTTGACCCAGGGTGAGAATGTCCATCCTTGCCCTCGGAAGAAAGCAAAAGAAGAAAATTCCCAATCAAAGATCGGAAGAAAGCAAAAGAAGAAAATTCCTAATCAAAGATTGGAAGAAAGCAAAAAAGAAAGAAAAATTCTCGATCAAAGATCAGAAGAAAACAAATTATACAGAAAGGTCTTTGGACCAGACAATATCTGAACAATACAAAATTGTCACCAAGTAAACAAGAAAAGAAAGGAAATCACGACCTAAAGTGGTCTTCTCCCTTTGATTTCCAACCAAAATCTTGTGCGTCGGTGACTTGTTCGCCTAACACTAAACAAAAACATAAAAGGAAAAGGCCAAAAAACACTCAAAGCCAAATTTCCCAACAAAAAAACCCCATTCCCAAGAAGAAGTCCTATTGATCCATGATCACGCATGTAATCTTTGATTTGATAGGAAATGACTTGCAAAATCAAGTCATGACATATCTATGGTTCGGAATTAGGATAAAACACTTACCTGTGTGAGATTGATACACTTCGAGTGATTTTCTTCTATTTTGTTGGACCCAGTGTTTCCTCTAAATGGTCGTTTGGAAACAAAACGCTAACATCCAAAATATCATTTATGGTTATGAGAAAATTTCTTCAGCATACTCTCCTTCCCTAATAGACACATTGTTTTTCATCAAAAAATCATATGTTGCTCTAATCAATTGGAGGTTTTGTTTCTTTACTAAAGCATGTTCGCATTTTAGTGAAAAAACACCGAGACTATTTTAGTCTCACAAAATCAAGAACTATATAGGTCTGAGTTCCTCATCACAAATTGAGGATACGTAGGAGCAAAAACCTCGCTTTTTTCGACTGCCCCAACTTTCACTATCCTGACCCGAGAAGTCAGGTGGCAGGCGGAGATACTCAAGTGGTTATCCGTACAAAACGATTTCTGTTAATCCTGACCCAAGAAGTCAGGTGGCAGGCGGAGATACCTTATGGTCATCCGCACCTTTTGTCAACCAGAGGCAAACGAGTCGTTGACACGCAGAGACTAGCATCGTCATCTGCATCGTTTGTCAACCAGGGGCAAGCGAGCCCGTTGACACGCAGAGACTAACATCTTCTTCTGCACCTTTGTCATCCAGAGACGGCGAGTCCGATGACATGCGGAGATACCCAAGTTGTTATCCGTACAAACCAACTTCTGTTAATCTCGACCCGTGAAGTCAGGTGGTTGGCAGAAATATCCCAAGTGGTTATCCGTACAAATGCATTTCTATTAATCTTAACCCATGAAGTCAGGTGGCAGGCGGAAATACCCCAAGTGGTTATCCATACACACACAGTTCTGCTACCCCGACCTTTGAGAAGTCAGGTAGCATGCGGAGACGCCCAATACGGTAATCCGCACACATTTTGAAGACGACAATGTCTTCACCTCAAAAACTTCAATATCCTTTTCCTCTGTGCTTTGTAGGACTCGACGCCCTTTGTTTGTACGTTTTTTTTTTTTATAAAAAAAAGGAATTTCAATATCTTCATGCCTTCACAGGTTTTACTACTTGGATTTGCGCTAGTGGTCGGTCAGGTAAAGATTCAGCTCGAACGAAATTAGTGTCTTATCTTTACTTCCCTTTTATCTCCAATAAAAGATAAGCAAAGAGGGGCAACTATCATACCCTAATTTCATCCGGGGACCATTGTTTGTCACCATGCGACCTTCATTTGACCACCTCAAAATGTGTAACACCCATCGTTGTGGAATCCATAAAGTTCCAAGATGTTTCAGGAAGAAACCGATCAAAAATACGAAAACGGGAGTGTATTTAGCAAAGTGGGTTGTGTGTAGATAAACTATTACACTCTAATTTCATCCGAGGACCATTTTTGATTGCTTCAGAAGGCTTACGATCATTGCGGTGGAATCCGTAAAGTTTTGTGAGATTTTAGAAAGAAAACAGCCAAAAACACCAAAATGGGGGGGGGTGAAGTTATCAAGATAGGGGTCTAAATAGAAATTCAAATCTAGGCCCTATTTGGAAGTTGGGTTGCTTAAGGAGGAAGCAACTGGGCGGCAAGCTCCTCCACGTTTTTGAAAAATGGTTTCCAGGGCTTCCGTGGCTTTCGTAATGCTTCCGTAAAATTTCTAAAAACCTTGGGTAAGCATATTACACTTAACATTTGTGAAAGGGAAGAAAAAAAAAGATGAAAATCAAATCCGAAACACATCCGTAAGGCTTCCATAACTTTTCCGTAAAGTACGAAAAGGGGGTGAACTTAGTAATTGGGGTGTGCTTAGAAATCTTCCTCAAGAAGCCTCTAGGCGGCAAGCACCTCCCTTTTTCCCTATAAATAAGGGAGGGGGGCTGTGTTCAAAATATTCATGACCCCTAAGCTATGCATTTCGACTATTTTGGGCAAAAAAAGCACGTTTTCGTGAAGAAAAATCGAGTCGAAGTGCTTCCGTAAGCAATTCTGTGGAAATTCTTCATCATTCTTCACCGTTCTTCATCGTTCTTCAGTCTTCAATTTGTAAGTTCCCGAAATCGAATCTTTCAATTCATTCTATGCACCCTTAGTTGTCCCTACTTATTTTGTGTACTTTCACTTTAATTTCGCTTACTTTCAGTTTTCTTTTCTTCCGCTATAACGAGCTTTTAATCGTTTATTTAAGTCGTCTTCTCACCTAATAAATGATAAAATGAATTTCAACCGATCATTTGTGTTGTAATCTCGTTTAATCACTATTAAAACCAAATCTAACCGATCGTTCACACTGTAACCTCGGTTAAATAAAAAAAGGCAAAATAATACTAAAATAATCAAAATATCTTGAAAAATAATAATAAAATAATCAAAATATCTTTGAATAAAATAATCAAAAAAATCAACATACTTTAGTAAAGAGACAAAATTTCCAACTGATCAGAGCAACATATTTTTTGGATGAAAAACAATGTGTCTACCGGGGAAGGAGAGTCTACTGATGAAATCTTCTCATAACCATAAATGAGATTTTGGATGTTAGCATTTCGCTTCTAAATGAGCATTTAGAGGAAACACTGGGTTCAACAAAAATAGAAGAAAATCACTCAAAGTGTATCAATCTCACACGGGTAAGTGTTTCATCCTAATTCTGAACCATAGATATGCCATGACTTGATTTTGCAAATTATTTCCTATCAAATCAAAGATTACATGCGTGATCATGGATCAATAGGACTTTTCTTGGGAATGGTTTGTTTTCTCGGTGGGAAATTTGGCTTTGAGTGTTTTTGGCCTTTTCCTTTTCTATTTTTGTTTTAGTGTGAGGTGAACAAGTCACCGACGCACAGGATTTTGGTTGGCAATCAAAGGGAGAGGGCCACTTTGGGTCGTGGTTTCCTTTCTTTTTTCGTTTACTTGGTGACTGTCGCAACCTACCCTTCGGCGGGAGGGCGACGCGAGACTCGCAGGATGTGTGTTCCACGAAAGGAATACGCGCGGAGTCGCCACCAACGTTTATTTGAGGAAAACGTCGGAAAAACCGGAAAAGACGCGATCTACGAGCTTTTAAGTGAAAGGTTCGGGAGTTGTATTTACGCACGGGGAAGGTATTAGCACCCCACACGTCCGTCCCAAGGGACGGCAGCCTTTAATCGAATATGCAAACATGACTTTGATTTTTACGTTCCCTTTTATGTCCTTATATCCTTTATACCCTTTTTATATTTTTTCTTTTTTGTGGTCGACAAGGGTGTTTCCCTTTGCTCCTACGTTTCCCTCAATTTGGGATGAGAAAATCAGACCTACGTAGTTCTTTCTTATCAAGTGATTCTTTTTTACTTAAGTGGTGATCATTTTAAGGCGTTGGACCTTAAAAATGATCCATTTTACTTAGTGAGAAATTGAAATGACAAACTTCAAAAGCCTATTTTTATGGACGAGCTTGACTAGGCGAGTTGATTTTAGCCTTAGTTTCACTTTAGTTATTAATCAATTCGATTAAGAATGAGAAATCCCAAAGAGAAAACGTCCGATTGATTTTCCGCTTTGTTTTGCTAAAAGATTTTTTTTGATTATTATATTATTTTTTACCTCCTTTTTTGATTTCCAACGTGGTTACGGCACGACCGAACGGTCGGAATTTATTTTAACCGAAGTTAACGGATAATACAATTCAAACGTTCGGTGGAAATTTATTTTATTTTTAAGTTAAGCGAGAAATGACTTAAGTAAAATGGCTTAAGCACGTCAAGAGGGGGTATAAAAAGGAAACAAAACGAGAATAAAAATGCACGAAACACAATGTGGACCACTACGGGTACATAGAATGAATCGAAAAGCTTGGTTCGAGGTACTTACCCGTTGAAGATCGAAGAACGATGAAGAACGAATGAAGAACGTCGAAGAACGGTCGAAACCTTCGCGAAATTCTTCACGGAAAACGTTACGGAAACGTTTCGGAAGCGCCTCGGCTTAGATTTTCTTCACGGAAACAATTTTTCCAAGCAAATTCGAAAGAGAGAGAAGTGCCTAAGGGGCTGAACCCTTTTCTTCTTCACTTCCTCCCCTATTTATAGCAAAATAGGGGAGGTGGTTGCCGCCCAGCTCGCCCAGGCGAGCCAGGTTGCTTCCTCCAGAAGCAACAGCCTTCTGGAGGAATATTCTGGAGGGCCCAAGTGGGCCTGTGTGCTATTTGCACCCCAATTTTTACTAAGTACACCTCCCTCTGCCTTTTTTTGGTGATTCTTTTTTCGTAAAGTTACGGAAACTTACGAATTTCGTAACGATACTTGTTTTCTTTCCGTAATGTTACGGAACCTTGCGGATTACATAATCATCCCCTTTTTGACTTACGGAATGTTACGGAATCTCACTTAATTATGCAACGATGCTTCCATTTGATTTCCGGTGTGTCACGGAAACTTACGGATTGTGCATCAATATTTTTTCGGTTTTCCGGCATGTCCTGGAATTTCACAAATTGCCTAATGATGGGTGCCAAGCACCTAGAAAGGACCAAAGAAAGGTCGCATGTCATCAAGCAAAGGTCCCCGGACGAAATTAGGGTGCGGATAACCGTAAGGTATCTCCGCGCATCATCGGGCCCGCCGCCTCTGGATGACACAAGGGTGCACAATGACCAAATTTTGTCTCTGCGTGTCATCGGGCCCGCTGCCTCTGGATGACAAAAGGGTGCGGATAACCGTAAGGTATCTCCGCGTGTCATCGGGTCCGCCGCCTCTGGATGACACAAGGGTGCAGAATGACGAAATTTTGTCTCTGCGTGTCATCGGGCCCGCCGCCTCTGGATGACACAAGGGTGCAGAATGACCAAATTTTGTCTCTGCGTGTCATCGGGCCCGCCGCCTCTGGATGACACAAGGGTGCATGTCACATGACCTTAGGGTCAATATGACAAAGATTATGGGGCGGCCGACAAAAGCAAGGCTCTTGCTCCTACGTATCCTCCAATGAGGAACTCAGACCTACGTAGTTCTAGATAACTTGTGAGACTTGAAAAAGTCTCCACCAGAAGATGCCTACATCTCCGGAAAGGGCGCAGATGACCATATTGGCCTCCGCTTATCAATCACACTCGAGGTGCGGATAACCGTAAGGTGTCTCCGCGGGCTACCAGCTCTTGGGTCATGGTAACAGAAAGCAGTGTGGTCGACAAAAGCGAGGCTTTTGCTCCTACGTATGCTCCAATGAGGAACTCAGACCTACGTAGTTCTGGATAACTTGTGAGACTTAAAAAAGTCTTGGTGTTTTCTTCACTAAAAATGCAAACATGCTTTAGTAAAGAGACAAATATTCCAACTGATTAGAGCAGCATATGCTTTTTTGAGTGACAAACAATGCATCTACCAGGGGAGGAGAGTCTGCTGATGGAATCCCCCATAACCATAAATGAGATTTTGGATGTTAGCATTTCGTTTCTAAATGACCATTTAGAGGAAACACTGGGTTCGACAAAAATAGAAGAAAATCACTCAAAGTGTATCAATCTCGCACAGGTAAGTGTTTCATCCTAATTCCGAACCATAGATATGTCATGATTTGATTTTGCAAATTATTTCCTATCAAATCAAAAATTACATGCGTGATCATGGATCAATAGGACTTCCCTTGGAAACGGGTTCTTTTGGTGGGTTTTTCGGCTTTTGTGTGTTTTTGGCTTTTGATTTTTGGTTGGCTTTTTCCTTTTCTGTTTTTGTTTAGTGCAGGGCGAAAAAGTCGCTAGCGCACAGGATTTTGGTTGGTAATCAAAGGGAGAAGACCACTTTTAGGTCATGGTTTCCTTTTCTTTCTTTTGTTCATTTGGTGACAATTCTGTATTGTTCAGATATTGTCCGGTCCAAAGACCTTTCTGCATATTTCTTCTGTTTTCTTTGATCGGGGACTTTCTTCCCTTTCTTCTTCTTTTTTTTCTTTCTCCCATTCTTTGATTGGGAATTTTCTTTCTTTTCTTTTTGCTTTTCTCCCACTCTTTGATTGTAAATTTTCTTTCTTTTCTTTTTGCTTTCTCCCACTCTTTGATTGGAAATTTTCCTTCTTTCCCTTTTCTTGCTTCCGAGGGTAAGGATTATGGTGAGTCAGGATTTCGGCTCAAGACTTGTAGAATGGCTAGACATGATACATGTCAGGGTTTGGTTTGGTTCAAGGATAAAAGGTAATGCCCCACATTATTTCCACGACACAAATGCAAAAATGATGATTTGGAAATTTTATGCAAAACTGGTCATGCATGCACCTATGTGGACACTCAAGTGTCAAATTTTTATGGTCATGTGATGCTAGGGCTCAGGATTCATTTCCTCTATTTTAAATCAACCCAATGTTTCCAAAATATGTTCTTTTATCAATTTGTGCATTCATCCGAGTCCCTTTTGGGTGTTCGGGGAAATTTCACAGCATTCACCCTTCAGGTGTAGACACATTTTCCAAAAATTGGTTATGATCAATGAATTTTTTTCAAAGAAAAGTTGGAAATCATCTCTTTTCAAAAGCATGTCGGTTTTTCAGCTAGACAACTTATTTTTTCTTTTTCCCATCTTTTTTTTTTCATTTGTTCATTTCTTTTTCTCGTTTGTTTTTTTGTTTTGTTTTTTTTTTCTTTTTTTTTTCATGAGGTATTTTGCTACCTAAACATGTGTATATTTTTTGTGAGGTATTTTTGCTATATACATGCATATCCAAGGTATCTTGCTACCTAAACATACATATATATGTTTTGTAAGGTATTTTTGCTGTATACATGCACATCCAAGGTATCTTTCTACCTAAACATACATATATATATATATATATATATATATATATATATATATTGTGAAGTATTTTTTGTTTACATACATGCATATCTAAGGTGTCTTTCTACCTAAACATACATATATATATTTTGTGAAGTATTTTTTGTTTACATACATGCATATCTAAGGTATCTTTCTACCTAAACATACATATATATATATATATATATATTTTGTGAGGTATGACTACCTTCCGAGCTTGCGCTTGTTTTATTTAAATTCCCAGGATCATGAGCAACTAGGTGCGTCCTACTATAAAAAGTGATCAAATAACAAGCATAGATTCAAAAGGTACTAGGTTGCCTCCTAGTAGCGCTTCTTTAACGTCTTGAGCTGGACGCCTTATGACTTGTCGGTCACTGACCTAGTACTTTGCTTACCTTTGGCTTTGGACTTGGTCGCCTATTGGTCGGCCATGTGGTGTAGGCAATACTCAAACCTTTTTGTGGATGAGCAGAGGTGAACTCTAGAGGTGATGGCGGTGCGTCTGTTGCCCGTTGCCGGCCATCCCCAGGCTGCTATGGTGTTTCGCCCTATGCCGGCCTGGAGACGCAGTACTTCTTGATGAAAGCTCGATTAGTAGGGGGCCTGATGCCCTTGCTGGAGGTGACAGGTACTCCGTAGAACTGACAGAGACCCGTAATTAAAGCTTGACAACTCCAAGACCCTGTTGGACTTTTTCGGGTCCACTGGGTGTCTTGCAGGCGCGATCCCTGCAAACAATAGATGAAATCAAAAATCAGTTGAGCAATGTGCATACTTACCTATGATGACGTGACCTTGCCGGGGGGGTACGGGCACCCTGTAGGACTGATAGAGGCCCGTAACCAGAGCTGGAAACCCCAGGGCCCTGTTGGACTTTTCCGGGTCCATTGGGTGTCTTGTGGGCGCGATCCCTGCAAATAGTAGATGGCATTAGAAATTAGTTGGAAATAATGCATACCTACCTATGTCGGGACGGCACAGACCAACTGATACTTCCGCAGGGGGAGATCGGCATTACGGTCGCTGGGCAGAATGTTGCTAAGTAACAACATCATTTATATCTGTGTAAGAGTGGTCATGTTGGTGCGCATGATCCACACTCGTCTCTTTGCAGCGGCACGGGTGAAATCTTGCCCCGGTATGCATAGTAGCTGCGTGATAGCCTCCCTCTCTGGTTGTGCTCGCACAGTTGGCCGCCCTCCAATATTAGGGGGTGGCCCAGAAACTGATAAAAGGAAACTACTGGCCCCTTAACCGGGAGCGCGAGTCTCGGTTAAGCATTTAAGGACAAAGGACCTTAAATTCTCTTAAGGTGTGGATATGGAGCCCACTGAAAGTGAGGACGCGTAGCCCTCTAAAGGCGAGGGCGTGTAGCCTTCTGAAGTTCAGGACGTGTCGCCTTTTGAAGGCGAGGGAGTGTAGTCCTATGATGGTGAGGACATGCAATCCTCTAAAGGTGAGGGCCTGTCCCCCTTTGAAAATGGGGGGCATGTAGTCCTCTGATGGCGAGGACGTGTAATCCTCTGAAGGCGAGGACGTGTAGTCCTCTGAAGGTGAGGGCGTGTAGCCCTACGAAGGTGAGGACATGCAGTCCTCTGATGGCGAGGGCGTGTAGCCCTCTGAAGGTGAGGACGTGTAGTCCTCTGAAGGTGAGGGTAACTAGTATCCAAGGCGAGGGCGGGTAGCCCTCTCAAGGTGAGGACGTGTAGTCCTCTGGAGGTGAGGGAGTGCAGCCCTCTGATGGTGAGGACGTGTAGTCCTCTCAAGGCGAGGACGTGTAGTCCTCTCAAGGTGAGGGCGTGCAGCCCTCTGTTGGCGAGGACGTGTAGTCCTCTAAAGGTGAGGGCGTGTAGCCCTATGAAGGTGAGGACATGCAGTCCTCTGATGGCGAGGGCGTGTAGCCCTCTCAAAGTGAGGACATGTAGTCCTCTGAAGGTGAGGGTAACTAGTACCCAAGGGTCCATCCTTATGAGAAAGCAAGAGATCGACTCATCGAGAGAGCCGGTCATCCCAAATTCAAAAGATTTGGACATTTAGATGTAGGGAATCTATGTAGTTAACATGATTTTGAGGGATGCAAATGCATGCAACCTTTGTCGTGAAATTTGGTAAATGCGGACTTCATATGAACCAATGCAATGTAATGGAAAGTTGTACAATGTTCATGACATTCTTTCCCTATTTTGTGATTTTGATTTTGATTTATTTTTTTGGAAAACATAGATTGACTGTCCTTTTGAAAGAGGTGATAATTCATGCAACCTCATCCTATCTTTTTGTAAATCTCTCCGAGAACTCCCTCTGAGTGTTGTTCTGTTTGATTTAGTCATTTGACCATTTTGGAGTGACGGCAATGGAGTCGTTTGATGTTTAATCAATCCATTGAAATCCTAGGGTTTATCCCCCTTTTTTTTGTTGAAAACATCGATGGGTGAGAACTTTTGATCGGCCCCTATGTTCACTTGAGGCTCATGCACGGTGCCCCTCATTGCCCCAGTGTAAGGCTTTGAGGTACCAATCGTTGTCTTTCATCATGACCTTGTAGGAGGGAACCTATTGGGGGAGAACTTCTAATCTGCCCCTAGGTTCACTTGAGGCTCATGCACGATGCCCCTCATTGCCCCAGTGTAAGGCTATGAGGTAACCATCGTTGTCTTGTTTTCACAACCTTGTAGCAAGGGAGAATGAAAGAAGCAATTGATTTTGCAAAAAGAATTTTCCAAGGACGAGAAATAGTTGAAGGATTTTTTTTCAGTTGATGGATTAAGTCAAATGACTCCTATGTAGAAACAAGATGTTTTGATGTTTTGATGATGCCAAAGGATCAAGTGCTTCCAAGTTTTATTCAAGACAAGAATCCAAGAAAATCAAGATATATGATCAAGTTGATCTCTAGAATCTTTAGGAAGAAGTTTCCAAATTGAAAAACGAGAGGTTTGACCAAAGAATTCTATCATTTCAAATTGAGATTTGCTCTCTGGTAATCGATTACCAGCAGCTGAAAATGTTTATAACAGTCACTAGAAATTTGAACTCAAAATTTATAATGTGTAATCGATTACACATGGATGGTAATTGATTACCAGCAGTTTTTTTTTTTTTTTGAAAATTTTAAAATTTGTAATCGTTTGCACAAGTCTTGTAATCGATTACCAGAGGGGATTTTCAGAAAATAATTTCCAAGAGTCACATCTATTCAAATTTTTTATGAATGGCCATTAAAAAGAGTTTTCATTGCCCAAAAGTTTTATCCTCTCAAAAGATTAAGAGAGTTTTTCTGAACTGAAATGTCTTATCCTCTCAAAAAGATTCCTTGGTCAACCACTTGCATATTCAATAAGGAATTTTGATTGATCTTCATTGTACAATCTATCTCTTTTAAGAGAGATTTCTTCTTCTTATTTCTGAAAAGGGATTAAGAGACTGTGGGTCTCTTGTTGTAGAGGATTCCTGAACACAAGGGAAGGGTTGTCCCTGTGTGGTTCAGACTTTGTAAAAGGAGTTTTACAAAGAAAGTGGAAAATCTCAAGTGGGTTGCTTGAGGACTGGACGTAGGCGCGGGAAGTGGCCGAACCAGTATAAATCAAGTTTGCATTCCTCTCTTCCTTTAAACTTCTTTTATTTATTGCTATTTATCTTTTGCTTTAAAGAAGTTTATTTTGAATTGTCTTTTGAGTAATTCATGTTAAGGGTGCATTTTTAATCCAAAAAGAAAGAGTGATAGTTCAATTGGGGAATAGTCTTTGCATCTTAATTCAACCCCCCCTTTCTTAAGATAACTGAGGCCATTTGTCCAACATCCTATTCTTGACAACTCGCTTCTCTAAGAAGACAAACTTTCTGGCATGATAAAATGAGGTCACATGCCCTCTTGAAAACACAGTCAATCAAATGCCCTCTTCTTCTTCTTCTTCTTTTTTCACTTTACTCGTCATTTTACGACACCCCCACCAACGTGCAAGATGAGTAATCTCTAATTGAACGGTCTTGGAAGTCAACACTCAGGAGCGCAGGTCGCTTGAGCAAACAGACCAATGGCTTACACTCACATTCCGGTGGAAGTTGAATAAGCAAAGATGTGTTCGTGAGAGGATGAGAGAGACAAGGATGTCCATTTTATCCATATCATTTAGCATTGTAACTATGGTTTATAATAATGGCATAAACTTGAAAATCCCGACGAGTCATAACAACAGCTTCCAGAATTGCCCCATGTATGGTGTTGCTTGTCAATGTTAGGATTCAACAAGTGATTCTCCTCAAATTTCAGCCAGCCCGTATCAATTAGACTTCGCACCTTATGCTTCAGGGTTATACAGTGCTCAATGAAATGCCCCAGGGTTCCTCCACGATATGCACATGTTGCGTTCGAGTCGTATCCTCAGAAAATGGAGGTTTGAGGGAACCTAGCAGTGGTTATGGCTATCATTGCATTATCAAGTAGATATGGGAGCAAGTTAGCATAGGACACTGGAATTGGGGTGAATTCTACAGGCTTTCTCGCTGCAAAATTCATTTTTGGTTGGTGTTTTTGGTTTTGCTAGAGGTGGTGTTCGTCATTGGAAGTGCGGTAGACAGACTTTGTGGTTGATTTAGGGATGGCCTTTATGGATAACTGGTTGGTGGGTAAGGAGGAGGTTTGTTATTGGCTGAGTAATGACATTGTTGGGTTGGTGGGAAACTTCGCCGTATAGGAATGGCAGTCACAGCATGGGTTTCTCCCTCTTTCTCACCCTCTTCATTTGCCCCAATTTTCTCAGTTGTCCTAGTAGGATGATCAAATTTGCCTCTTTTCGGACCCACATCGATCCTTTCACTGGCGAAGACCAAATCCGCAAAGCTTTGAGGGTGCGTAGCCCACCATCTTTTCATAGTAGAGTATCGATAATGTGTCTACCATCACGATTATCGTCTCCCTTTCCATCATTAGGGGTACCACCTGGGCCGCCAGATCCCTCCACCTTTTGGGCGTGTTCTTTGAAAGATCCGTCCCCCTTTTTGCGCATGTTCTGTAGTTGCATCCTATCCGAAACCATATCAAAATTGTACTGATACTGCCTAACAAAGGCAACCATTAGGTCCTTCCAAGAATGGACTCGGGAAGGTTCCAAGTTAGTGTACCAGGTAACAGCTACCCCAGTAAGACTTTCTTGGAAGGAATGTATCAGTAATTCCTCATCTTTTGCGTATTCCCCCATCTTCTGACAATACATCTTTAGATGGTTCTTGGGACAAGTAGTCCCCTTGTACTTGTCAAAGTCCAACACTTTGAACTTGGGAGGGGTGATGATATTGGGTTCTAGGAACAACTCTTTTAGGTTAGCAAAGGCATAATCTTCACCTCCTTCAATGGCCCTGAGCCTTTCCTCTAGATGATCCAACTTTCCCATTCCTGCCATAGTCATGAGGGTTTTAACCGCTGTGGAACGTGAGGGTTGTGGTTGTGGATGATACTGAGGGCCCTCCAAAGTGTTTTGCAGGGGTATACCACCAACTGCTTGCCCTTCAGCGGCATATCCGAGGCAAGGCTCGAAGTTGGCTAGATCGTGGTGGGGAATTTCATGTGTCTCCTCCATGGGTCGAGAGACATATGCATGATCAGATTGAGGTTGTTGGCTCTTAATGAGTATGGGAGTGGAGTTATTGACATCCTCATTGGAAATGTACGCCACATTGGGTGGTGTATAGTTTGGGAGGCAAGCCATATGGCGGGAAGGCGTGCTTGTTTTGATTTTGCACATCATGGTGTCATCCGTACTTCCCAAATCTTTGCCTACCTTATTTGAGGTTGGATGATTCATTTGCTTGAGGCCAGATGGGAGCATCGGGTTCACCTTAGCGACAGCGCTAGTAGCGGCAACTATAACCACATTGGCTTCCATTATCTTCTTCATGCTCATCATGGCCTCCATCATTGTGGCCATTTGCTCTTTCATGGCCTCCATGTCGGCCTTCATCTTCTCTTGCACCTCCTCTGCTTCACCCATTACTCTAACTCTAGCACGAGTTCGGTAAGGGCGTCGTAAAGCATGTCCTTTTCTTTTTGATAACAATGATTAAGTTCATTTTATTTTATTTTATTTTATTTTTCAAGGAAAGAATGCAATGAGCAATGCAACCAATGAAAAGCATGGATGTATGCGAATTACGTACTGTTGAAGTATTGCGAATTTTTACGCAGGATATGGGGTTGAATCAATTTAGATTTTCAACATGGTCCATGACATCTTTGTCAAGGTGAAACCGGAAGTAACAAGGACATCAACAATCCTAAATATGTTTGGCAGTAGACGAAGCAGTGATGTGACTCGATTCATCTTTTGCCCCAATTTTGCAAGACGGTTACTTCCATATTTCAACTTGACTTGATGAACCTTTTTGTAAAAGCACGAGCTTGGTTCAACCCTATAATCCAAGGAATGGCAATTCTGATCGCCAATACTTCAACAACATCTCATAGGGATGAATGACTCGGGCATACTTTAAGCTATGCATGGAAAATGTAATTATGAAATTGAGATGCCCGAAGAAACATCCTTTCTTAGTTAACCATGCATTAGGTACCATGTTCAATTATTTTGTTTTATTGTTGTGTGTATTTTTTTTTTTTTTTTAGAAATGGGTTTATGATCCCAACATGGTTGGCTCATGGTACCTAACACATGCAACTAAGAATGCATCATGAATTTTCATGCTTCCCTTTTTTGTTTTTGTAGAGGAAAACACAAGGATGAGCAAACATGAAAACAAATGGTATGCAATTTTGCAAATCAAAAAGTTTGTTGAACGCATATGCATGATGATGCCATGACTCATGCAAAATGTGAGGCTGGAATATGATAACGGACAAATGCAGGAACGATATGTTCATTATGATGTTATGAAGAGATGCTTATGCGGTGCATGATATGAATGCATTTTACGGACACGATAGCCCGGAAAATTATCTCTTCTTACTTGCGTATTTGGGGGCGCAGTGCCCCATGTGTACAATTAAGAAGGTGATATGGACCTTCCGGCTTCCCATGACAAAGGACGAGACCAACATACAATGCATGCTAGAGATAAAATGTGGGAGTGACTTGATTCGCACTGATTTTTGGAGTAAAAACGTGGGATAAACTCATTTTTTTCAAAAAGTTATAACTAGTCAAGATCTGAGCGACAATACAAACTTCCTAGTGGTTTCTAATCATATGGTCCATTAAGTCTATCATATGCTGACAATAGCTGAGAAGTCCGTGGATCTCCTTGGGGGCGGAGTAGGTGTCCGCCATTGCTTTGGCCTTGGCTAGAAATCGGGGAAGTTCTTGACTCCTGTTCAAAGTAAGAGCAAATCGGTCCGTCCACATTGTTGCCTCTTGGTGCAATGAATCAATTACCCTTTCCCTTGCTTCCCTTTCTGCTGATATCTTGGCGTACTCATCCTCTAGCCTTTGCTCGTGAGTCGCCGCTAGATTTAGCTTCTCTTTGCACTTATCGATGATGGCCCACATATTCCCTTCAGTCTCGCTTAACTGTTGGGACAAATTTCTTTTCGACCTAAGGCAAACCTTTAGCTCGTCCTTCAAGATCATGCCTTCGACCCGTGATGATTCCTTTCACCTCTTCATTCCAAGGCTTCAACTGTGGCCATATTGACGTCCCTTAGTTCATCATACTCTTTTCAGACTTTGATGGCTATGGACTTGAACTTCTCTTCGACTACCCGGGCTCTTTCAACCTCTGCCTTTAGGGCTTGTACCTCATCACTTTCTTCCGAAGCTTTAACCTCATCGTCTCTCACAGTATTTAGATTTGGGAGCCAATCCAATCCTTGTGTTCGGACTCTCAGCCACTTATGATAGCCGCCGATGATCCCATTACTGCTTCCCCTAAGCTCTCTGTCCTTTCTTCACGCCGCATCCCATGCCTTGCGAACTCCTTGGAGTACCCTCGCGTTGTGGTCACTGAAACCCCGTGCAATGAAAGGCGTGATGCTTTCGTCTGATGGCACTCCTCTCATGGGACATCCTTCGCATGAAGATAGAATTCTGATTCTTCCTTCCTTCTAGCGAGGGAACCAATTAACAGACGCCCTTCCATGCTAGCCAAGAGTTGGTCCCAATTCGCCTTTCCTTGTTTGACGCGCGAGCGGTGACGTTGTAGCGGATAGACGGGCCTACCTTGTTGGAGAAAAAGGTGTGAAACCAGCCACACATAGAGAGCCAGTGCACAACAAACAATTCTTGCGTCGCTCTTTTCACATCCCCGGTCGAACGTGTCATACATGGCCAAAATGGCGACGACCGGGCTTTCCTTGCCATGATGAAAGGCGAGGAAAGCGTCAATCACTGCTAGGTCCACTAACCCTTCCATATTCGGAAAGAGGACAACTCCAAAGATCAAAAGCGCCAAGATGTCAATAAAAGAAAGCCCATTCGCCTTGATTTTCCAAGGCCTTTGCCCTTTCCTCCAAACACTTCCTTGATACTCCGACTACCCCATTCCTATTTTGCTTTACCTGGTTCAACTCTTGTGCTGAGATTTTCACTACCTTGGCAACTCTTGTCATGGAGGGATAGAACCAGAGAAAAGATATGGCTTCCTTCCTCCCAGTGGGCATCCCAGGATTTCTTCAAACTCTTTCACAGTCGGCACTAGTTGGAAGTCCTCGAATGTGAAGCACCTTAGGGGCTGGTCATAATACTGGGAAAGGGATGCAATCGGTTCCATGGAGACTTCTACCCTAGCTAGGTCCCAAATCTTACCATAGGCTTTGTGGAAGGCTTGCTGTTGAAGTTGACCCATTAATTGCCCCAACTCTCGTAAACTAGTGACCTCTAAGCTCTTGATTTTGACTTGATAGAACCTCTTTTTAAGTGAAGGCTTTTGACTTGATCCCATGTTTTACTAAAGTGAAATAAAATCTAGTCCGAATCAAAACTCCGACATCTATCATGGGTGGAATGGATGAATGCATGAAGAAATGCATATGACACAGATGCAATTTACGAATACGGGAGCCCGAGAAATTGTTTCCTTGTTGGATACAACGTTTGGGCAGCGTGGCACCCAACGTATGTTTTTAAGAAGGCGGCACGGACCCTCCGTTGGTTTGCTAAAGTGAGGGGATCAAAGACGAAACCCACGCATGATGCATATGCGAAAGGCACAACACGGGGATGTACATAGTACGACAATATTCACAAACAAATATAAGCAAAAGGGTATATGATACTTATGCATGGCAGTGTGAAAAATGGCACGCAGCGTGTTTGCTCCGTGCCCCTATTTAAGGGACCTATAAGGGAGAGAGCTAACTAGGCTTTTAGCAATAATCCCCAAGGTAGTCATATCTCTCTTGATGGTTTCTAGAGGTATCATCCCCTTCGAAGAACATATTGCAGCAGTAGGGACTACTAGCAACAATAAGTTTTCAAAGAGAAAAGCTCTAGATGAGGGTTCACTGTAATCAAGCAAGTCGGAGACCTAGCATGATCACAGATTCACCTCCACTCCTTATGTTCCCACGAACCCGGGTATAGGGCCCTTTTTCACTCACAGTGTGTGCAAATAGTGTTGGTGTTTGTGTGCATCAAATGAATAAATATCTACTTCATGCATACATTTTAAAACGCACTAAAAGCAACAAAGAGTTTACATACACAAGAACATAATGAAGGGAAACCAACAAAGGGGTAAGTCACGGTAAAACATTGCACAAGATTAAATGGCCTAACTCTCTAAAAACAGTCCCCAGTGGAGTCGCCAACTGTCGCAACCTACCCTTCGGCGGGAGGGCGACGCGAGACTCGCGGGATGTGTGTTCCACGAAAGGAATACGCGCGGAGTCGCCACCAACGTTTATTTGAGGAAAACGTCGGAAAAACCGAAAAAGACGCGATCTACGAACTTTTAAGTGAAAGGTTCGGGAGTTGTATTTACGCACGGGGAAGGTATTAGCACCCCACACGTCTGTCCCAAGGGACGGCAGCCTTTAATCGAATGTTCAAACATGACTTTGATTTTTACGTTCCCTTTTATGTCCTTATATCCTTTATACCCTTTTTATATTTTTTCTTTTTTGTGGTCGACAAGGGTGTTTCCCTTTGCTCCTACGTATTCCTCAATTTGGGATGAGAAAATCAGACCTACGTAGTTCTTTCTTATCAAGTGATTCTTTTTTACTTAAGTGGTGATCATTTTAAGGCGTTGGACCTTAAAAATGATCCATTTTACTTAGTGAGAAATTGAAATGACAAACTTCAAAAGCCTATTTTTATGGACGAGCTTGACTAGGCGAGTTGATTTTAGCCTTAGTTTCACTTTAGTTATTAATCAATTCGATTAAGAATGAGAAATCCCAAAGTGAAAACGTCCGATTGATTTTCCGCTTTGTTTTGCTAAAAGATTTTTTTTTATTATTATATTATTTTTTACCTCCTTTTTTGATTTCCAACGTGGTTACGGCACGACCGAACGGTCGGAATTTATTTTAACCGAAGTTAACGGATAATACAATTCAAACGTTCGGTGGAAATTTATTTTATTTTTAAGTTAAGCGAGAAATGACTTAAGTAAAATGGCTTAAGCACGTCAAGAGGGGGTATAAAAAGTAAACAAAACGAGAATAAGAATGCACGAAACACAATGTGGACCACTACGGGTACATAGAATGAATCGAAAAGCTTGGTTCGAGGTACTTACCCGTTGAAGATCGAAGAACGATGAAGAACGAATGAAGAACGTCGAAGAACGGTCGAAACCTTCGCGAAATTCTTCACGGAAAACGTTACGGAAACGTTTCGGAAGCGCCTCGGCTTAGATTTTCTTCACGGAAACAATTTTTCCAAGCAAATTCGAAAGAGAGAGAAGTGCCTAAGGGGCTGAACCCTTTTCTTCTTCACTTCCTCCCCTATTTATAGCAAAATAGGGGAGGTGGTTGCCGCCCAGCTCGCCCAGGCGAGCTCAGCTCGCCCAGGCGAGCCAGGTTGCTTCCTCCAGAAGCAACAGCCTTCTGGAGGAATATTCTGGAGGGCCCAAGTGGGCCTGGGTGCTATTTGCACCCCCATTTTTACTAAGTACACCTCCCTCTGCCTTTTTTTGGTGATTCTTTTTTCGTAAAGTTACGGAAACTTACGAATTTCGTAACGATACTTGTTTTCTTTCCGTAATGTTATGGAACCTTGCGGATTACATAATCATCCCCTTTTTGACTTACGGAATGTTACGGAATCTCACTTAATTATGCAACGATGCTTCCATTTGATTTCCAGTGTGTCACGGAAACTTACGGATTGTGCATCAATATTTTTTTGGTTTTCCGGCATGTCCTGGAATTTCACAAATTGCCTAATGATGGGTGCCAAGCACCTCACAAGGACCAAAGAAAGGTCGCATGTCATCAAGCAAAGGTCCCCGGACGAAATTAGGGTATGACAGTGACAATTCTGTATTGTTCAGATATTGTCTGGTCCAAAGACCTTTCTGCATGTATCTTCTATTTTCTTCTGATCTTTGATCGGGGATTTTCTTTCTTCTTCTTTCTTTTTTTTTTGCTTTCTCTCCCTCTTTTATTGGGGATTTTTTTTTGCTTTCTCCCACTCTCTGATTGGGAATTTTCTTCTTTTTGTGTTTTCTTTCGAGGGAAAGGATTGATATTCTCACCCTGGGTCAAGGTTTATGGTAAGTTGGGATTTTGGCTCAAGGCTTGTAGCACGGCTGGACATGATATATGTCAGGGTTTGGTTTAGTTCAAGGATAAAAGGGGATGTCCCACATTATTTCCATGACACAAATGCAACAATGATGATTTGGAAACTTTATGCAAAACTAGTCATGCATGCACCTATGCGGACACTCAAGTGTCGAAAATTTTTTGGTCATGTGATGCTAGGGCTCATAATTCATTTTCTCTATTTTAGTCAACCTAGTGTTTCCAAAATATGTTCTTTTATCAATTTGTGCATTCATCCGAGTCTATCTTGGGTGTTCGGAAAAACTTTCACAGCATTTACCCTTCAAATGTGTACACCATTTTTTTTTCAAAAACTAGCTATGATCAGTGAATTTTTTTTCAAAGAAAAGCTGGAAGTTATCTCTTCTCAAAATCATGTTGGCTTTTCAGCTAGACAATATTTTACTTTTCTGTTGTTTTTTTTTTCATGAGGTATTTTGCTATCTAAACATATGTATATTTTTGTGTTGCATTTTTGCAATATAGATGCATATCCCAAGTATCTTGCTACCTAAACATACATACATACATACATATATATATATATAATCGTCCTAAATAATTTGTGGTTATTCCTTCATTAGATATTTGGATGGGAAACAGAGCTCTAATGAAGGGCGTTCCTAAGATTACTTCATTCTTAAGGTTTTTTACCAGAAAAATTTTGTGACATATTTACTTACGGAGATATTTCTATGGAACCAAATGAGGGCAAAGATATTAGAGAATATTATAATCATGTCTAGACTATTACGATCTTTTTCCCGTATCTCTTTTCGCTCAAACTCCTCCTCATCATCTTCTTCAAAAAACTCCAATTTATTAAATGACCAAGACAACCAGACCCAAGAGGTCGCCCCAAAACATAATCTCTTCGATGAGGAAGTCCGATTCTAAGATATCAATCAAAACATGGATGACTGGAACATTCCAGAAATCCCTCAGGATCAACTATACGTTCCTAAAACAATAAAAGACAAACACAACTTTGATTACATAATCAAAATAGTAGAAAACAATATTCCTCTAGGACAAGATATAGGGGAAGAATTTCATTTACTTTCAAAAAAATTCAATTTATGAACATAGGCGTAAGTATAAATATCTACACATCGGTTATGTACAAGTAGCCATCAAGCCCTTAATTGATATGGGCATAGATGCAGCAGTTTTAATGTGTCTAAGAGACATTAGGCATAATCAATTTGAAGACTCCCTAATTGGAACAGTCGAAACCAGCCTAGGACAAGGTCCAATATATTTTAACTGTTATCCAAACAAAACAGTGAGTCTGATGGACAGAAACATTCTTGACTCTCTGTTCTTAAACATCCACTTTCATGGCCTTGACATGAAAGAAGGATCAATCCCAGCAGCCTTAATTTATAGGATCCAGTACAAGGTCATGAATACTTGTGCATCTAGAGTCCTGTTAAAACCTCAAAAAGGAGAAACAACCTTGTTTATCACTGATATGACAAAGGCTAACGTTTCTTTCCCGAGAAAAATAAAATGGGATGAGGTAACTCTTCCTGAAAGATGGGTTATGGATAAGGCAACACCGTCTATTCCCCAACCCGCTCCAACCATAGAACATATCAAGCAAGATAACTCCGGAAAGGTAGAGATAACCTTCAATAGGAGAAATTCTTTTTCATCAAGGATAGAAGCCTCTAGGTCTGAATATGAGTCAGCCAGAAGGTCTTTTTCGGCTAGAACCCGTTCAATTCCAGTAGGACTAACTAGATCTGAGTCACACAACCAGTTCCCTACTGTAAACCTCCAAGGAATAGACACTACTTCTAGCATACCTAGAACAACATACAACCAAGAACAAGAGGACGACCAAAAGTCGATCCAATCCCCAACATACTCCTCTATGGAACCTTATGATGTTATCTGACAACTTTAGCATTGATAAGGAAACCCTTAGGAAATATTTCTATTCTCCGGAGAATGAACCTCAAAGGAGATGGTTTTTCCAACATTACAAGGGTACAAACAGAAAACAAATCCAAGACAAGTTCTACGAATTTGTCGAACGAGTCAAAATTAATATCCTTTTCTTTGATTGGTTTCATGCTTATGCCATCAGAAAGGATATAGATTACCCTTGGAAACAAGACATCATAGGTGATCTAACAACAAATGTCATAACAAATTGGCAAGTTAAGGATGGCGAGTTAATCCAATCGGAATTACCTCCCGCAACACAATATCAACTACCAAATATCAAAGAGAGTAACAATAAACCTGTCATGGCAATTCCATTCAAGACAAAAGATGTCAACGAGGAAGTAACCTCTAAAGACATCAAGAGCCTAATGGAACATGCGAATTATACCAATAAATATTTACAAGCTTTAGGAGAAACCATAAAAACTAAGGTAGTTCCTAAACAAAAATCAATTGAGGAAGCTTCGCCAAGTATCCCCATTGAAAAACCTTTATTCAAACCTTTCAAAGTTAGTGAGAAGGCTAAACGAAAAATTAGGGAACTTAGAAAAACTAAATCCTTAATTGAAGGCGTAGGTGATAACCATAGTGAATTACTTAACAAGATTGGTAGTTTACTTAAGGTCATTCCAGATACTCCCCAAGCCTCGGAAAATACTTCCAAAATGGTAACAAGAAGTACCTCCAAATTAATTAATGTTATTAATGAAGATAGTGACCAAAACTCAGATAACACAACTGAGATAGGATCAGTGTCAGAAAAGAATATAAATCCAATTAATTCCAAACACTGGAAAACACCCTCCAAATTATATTATCAACGTCCAACTGCCCCTGACCTACTATTTGAGGAAAGAGGTGAAAACAATTTTAAGAGTTTTAGTGCAAACAACATCTATGAATGGAACATAGATGCACAAACAGAGTATAACATCATGAATACACTACAACATATGACCATGGTAGCCACGGCTTATCAAACCTCCCATGAATGTTCAGAAGAAACCATTATAGATATCTTAGTGGCAGGATTTTCTGGACAACTGAAAGGATGGTGGGATAATTATCTCACTAACGAAGAAAAGTCAAAAATTTACAGCGCAGTTAAGACGGATCTCAATGGAAAAGTCATTACTAATGACGATGATAAAGAGATTCCTGACGCTGTTAACACATTAATTTTTACAATAGCCCAACATTTCATTGGAGACCCATCCTTGTGGAAAGATAGGTCTGCAGAATTATTATCAAATCTTAAGTGTAGAACCTTAGCAGATTTTAGGTGGTACAGAGATACTTTCCTAACTAGGGTTCACACAAGAGAAGATAGTCAACAACCTTTTTGGAAAGAAAAATTTCTAGCCGGTCTTCCCAGATCATTAGGAGACAAGGTTAGAGATAAAATCCGTAGTCAATCTGCCAATGGAGATATTCCATATGAAAGTTTAAGCTATGGCCAATTAATTTCTTACGTTCAAAAGGTAGCCTTAAAAATTTGTCAGGATGACAAAATTCAGAGGCAATTAGCCAAAGAAAAGGCTCAAACAAAGAAAGATTTAGGTTCTTTCTGCGAACAATTTGGTCTACCGGCCTGTCCAAAGCAAAAGAAAAAACAATCTTCAAGAAAAGAAATCCATGAGAATAAACCGGTCAATACAAAGAGATTTCCAAGGAGGAGATACTCACACAAACCATCAACCAGTAGAGAAATAGAAAATCCTAGATAAAAAACAAAATCAAAAATAACGTGCTACAATTGTGGAAAACAAGGCCACATAAGCAAATATTATAGACTAAAAAAGAAGTTAAGAAACCTCAACCTAGAACCAGCAATTGAAGAACAAATAAACAATTTGCTTATAGAAACCTCAGAGGAAGAAACAGAAACGTCATCCTCCGAGCCTTCCGATGAAAACCTAAATCTAATCCAACAAGATGACCAACTATCATCAACAGATGATGATGATGGGCAAATCAATACTCTAACGAGAGAACAAGATCTCTTGTTTGAAGCAATCAATTCCATACCTGACCCCCAGGAAAAGAAGGTTTTCTTGGAAAAACTCAAGAAAACATTAGTGGTAAAACCTAGACAAAAGGATTTTATCACAAACAACAAATTTGATGTAAGTAACATACTCAAGAGATTAGAAAATTCCTCAACCAAACCAACGACAATCCAAGATCTCCAAACAGAGATTAACAATCTAAAAAGAGAGGTAAAAGAACTTCGTCAACAACAAGAAATTCATCAGATCATTCTTTCTCAACTTGAGGAAGATAGTGATTCTAAAAGCGCCAACAACAGTGAGGAAAACCAACCAGAAAATTTAGAAGATGACATGTTTATGGGATTAATCAACAAGATTAAAATCCAAAAATTCTACATAAACATAAAAATAATTATTAATGATTTCGTTTTAGAAACAATGGCCCTATTTGACACAGGGGCTGATTCAAACTGCATTTTAGAAGGATTAATTCCTACAAAATTCTTTGAGAAAACCTCAAAAAAATTAAGTACGGCAAACGGCTCAAAACTAAAAATTAATTTTAAGCTATCAAATGCAATCATTGAAAACCAAGGTCTTAAGATTAACACAAACTTTCTTCTGGTTAAAAACCTTAAGAATGAAGTAATCTTTGGAATGCCCTTCATTAGAGCCCTGTTTCCCATCCAAATATCTAATGAAGGAATAACCACAAATTATTTAGGAAGAAAAATTATATTTAATTTTTCTACTAAACCAATTTCCAGAAATATAAATCTTATAGAAAATAAGATTAATCAAATTAACTTCTTAAAAGAAGAGGTATCTTTTAATAATATTCAGATACAACTGGGAAAACCCCAAGTAAAAGAAAAAATTCAATCTTTACTAAATCATATTGAATCGACCGTCTGTTCTGAATTGCCACATGCATTTTGGGACAGAAAGAAACATATTGTTGATCTCCCTTATGAGAAAGACTTTAGGGAAAAACAAATTCCCACAAAAGCCAGACCAATCCAAATGAATGAAGAACTTCTTCAATACCGTCAAAAGGAAATCAAGGATTTGCTTGATAAAGGCCTAATCCGGAAAAGCAAGAGCCCATGGTCTTGTGCGGCTTTTTATGTCAACAAACAATCTGAGATTGAGCGTGGAACACCCCGCTTAGTCATAAATTACAAACCACTAAATCAAGAATTACAATGGATTAGATATCCTATTCCAAACAAAAAAGATTTGCTTAACAGATTAAATTCTGCAAAGATATTTTCAAAATTTGATATGAAATCTGGATTTTGGCAAATCCAAATCCAAGAATCAGATAGGTGCAAAACAGCGTTTACTGTACCTTTCGAGCAATATGAATGGAACGTGATGCCATTCGGACTGAAGAATGCCCCTTCAGAATTTCAAAAAATTATGAACGATATTTTTAATCCCTATTCAAAATTTGTCATTGTCTACATAGATGATGTTTAAATCTTTTCCCAAAACATTGACCAACATTTCAAACATCTCCAAACCTTCATCCATATCATCAAACAAAATGGTTTGGCAGTCTCCAAATCAAAAATCAATCTTTTCCAAACACGAATTCGATTCCTTGGTTACCATATTTATCAAGGTACAAGCGTTCCAATCGAAAGGTCAATAGAGTTTGCTAGCAAATTCCCCAACCAAATCTTAGACAAAACCCAGTTACAAAGATTTCTAGGTTGTCTAAATTACGTAGGAGAATTGGTCCCCTACTTAAACAATATTGTCAAACCATTTCATGATAGGCTAAAGAAAAATCCGCCTCCTTGGTCTGACCTCCATACCCAAACAGTTAAAGAAATCAAAGTCAAAGTCCAATCCATAAAATGTCTGTATTTTCCCATTCCACAGGCATTCAAAATTGTCGAAACTGATGCATCAGACATTGGTTACGGTGGCATCCTCAAACAACAAGTACATGGTCAAGAACATGTCATCGCATATATTTCAAAACACTGGAATCCTGCACAATTAAAGTATTCAACTGTTAAAAAAGAAGTTTTGGCAATTGTTTTGTGCATTTCCAAATTTCAATCTGATTTATTAAATCAAAAATTTTTAGTACGGGTTGACTGCAAATCAGCCAAAGTCATTTTACAGAAGGATGTAAAAAACCTTGCCTCAAAACAGATTTTAGCAAGATGGCAAGCAATTTTAAGTGTCTTTGATTTTAATATAGAATATATCAAGGGCTCTTCCAACTCTTTACCTGACTACCTCACCCGTGAATTTTTACAGAAAATTCCCGATGCCTCCTAAGGTGTCTAGTTCCTCCGGCAGAGGAGGAAGATCCAGTACAAAAGGTAAAGAAGTTCTACTGGCTCTACCAGAACCAATAACCAAAAAGGCAACTACAACATCTTCTGGGTCCCCTACCCAGACTGGGTCATCAACCTAGAAAGGAAAACTTGAAGGGTCATTGACCCAGACAACTACCGTCAAATCTGAGTCATCAACTCAGGAATCCCCAAAACCAACAACAACCAAACAGACCGTGGCTGACTATGCCTGGTCAATACAAACTCTCTTGGCCTTAGAAGATATAGGCCTCACCAAAATACCAAAATTAGCCAAAAAGACCTGGGCAGAAATGGCCTCAGAATCAGACGATGATTCTGAAACAGACCTGCAAAAACAAATCCAAAAAGCCAAACAGACCAAAACTATCTGTAACCAAAAACCAAGCCAATCGTTGACTCAAAAAGAATCAACACCACAACCCGGTAATAGTTACATTTCAAAAAACAAATTTTTCAATGTTTTACAAATGGAACCAGAATACTGGGACAAGAATCCTTTCAAAGCAACCGCCAAAGTATTCCCCCCGGGATTCCATTACAGGCCAATAGCCACAAACAAAACCCGCAAATTCTACGAATTCATTCTAATAGATACAAACTCAGTATCTATTAAACACTTCAAACACCCCAAAGATCCAAATCTAAATACCCATTCCACAATCCAGATCTTGAAGGTTATGCAACCATGACATTATGGCTCAAACTTAAACCAACCCAAAAAATTTTCTGCACCATTTGACCCTGCAGGATATAATTATTGGGATTACATTGACGCCTGGACCAATGTGTTCTGGCATCAAAATAGTAAATTCAAGCATTCATGGCTGATTTACTTCAAAAATAATACTGCGTATAATTTTCCAAATTGGTTCCCGATGTGCCATCATTTTCTTCTATTTTCTAAACCCTTTTTGCACCATTTTAATTATTGATTGGTCTTAATTGTCAATTAATTAGGCAGTTTTATTATTTGGGCTCATTTAGCTAATTTGATGTTTTTAATCTAATTTCAGGAATTAATGAAACATTGGGCTTAATCCGGATTTTGGTTGTGGACTTGAAGAGGGCAAATAAAGCAGCGCTTACCTTAGTTAATTTCTAATTAGGAAATTTCGCAATTTTATTTTATGTTGTTTAGTGTTTATTTCGTTTTGGGCCAGAGTATTGTAATAGGGCCCAGTGACTTTGAGTGACTCTTTTTAAATAGCTGCCTTGGGATTCATGCAGGGCATTCTATTCTGCTATGCTATTTTCATTATTCAGAGCTTTGGTTTTAGGTTTTCACGTTTTTCTGTTCCCTTGTTACAATTTTCATTCTTAATGCAAATTTCCGTTTTCTGCTTCTAATTACGAGTTCATTCTTGCTTCTTCTTCTACTTTCATTTACGTTTCTGTTCATTTACGTTCTTGTTCATTTACGTTTCTGCTTCATGTTTCATTTGCGTTTTCTGTTTGAATTCATGGAAGGCTAGATTTTCTGGTGTTGTTTCCTTTTGAGGACGAAGCTCAACTCTCTTTGAGGTTTCGTTTGTAATGTGGTTTCCTGGCAGTTTTCCCTTCACCAGTTTTCCCAATTTCGTGAATATTAATCAGTGCACGCTTCGTGTTCGATTAATTGCCTCTGAGCCTAACTTGCGTTCATGCTTAATGGACGAAGGGCTAACTGGTGTATGTGGTGCCTAATCACGTATTGAAAACCCTAAGTTGATTTTCGCTTAGTAAATTGAAATAGGGTTGGATTAAGTGGTTGACTGTTAGGGACGAATTCTCCATAACCCAGGATAAGAGAGTGGCTTCTGAATCAGAGGAAACAACCCGTTTTTAATATTAGTAGTTTCGTATTCCATTTTATTTGTTCTGCTCTTTAATTACCAAACAACCACCCCCCCCCCATCGTTACTGTTACTGCAAGTATATTATGAACATTTGGCTTGTCACTGCTCGTTGGGAAACGACCTAGGATCACTTCCTAGTTACTGCATTTTCATGTTTATTTGATTCGGGTACGGCCTCGATCAAATTTGGCGCCGTTGCCGGGGAGCAGTGTCCAAAGGTTCATAATAGCTAGCTAGTGTTGTGTGTTTAATCCTTTCGTGTTTTATGTTTAATTGTTAGTATTGTGTTAGTATGTGTGTTAGTGTTGTTTAGTGTCCTGATATTTTGTTTAATGTGTGTTCTGTTTCAGTTTTCCCATTAAGCGTTTCCCCTGTTTTAGTCTTGGGTGTTTTGCTGTGAAGATTGTGCTTGAAAACAGAGTAGTAGTAGAAATCAGCTTGCGGAAAAACAGAGTAGTAGTAGAAATCAATTAGAGACGGATTTTAGCGACCACCCATGCTGAATTATTTGGGATTTTTTGTTTTAGTAGCTAGGGTTGTTATTTTTGGCTGAATTTTTTTGTGGTAACTTCTTTTAATCCATATTTTGTGGGAAAAATAGCTAGAGCCTTTAGTTTGGTCAGATTTGAAAGTTCCAAAAAACTAGCAAATTTTGTGTTTGTCAAAACTTCAAACGGCCATAACTTTTGCTCCGGTTATCAGAATCGCAATTATTATATATGCATTTGGGGTAGAAAAAAATTTCCTACGCCGTGGCAGCCGCTGTAGGCCGGCTGAGGTCTCCATCATCCAAAAAAGGCGATTCTGTCAAAAGTTTTTTATTTTTCAAGTTTTATTCACTTATTTTTCTTAACCTACCAATTTTAGCTTTCATAGTTAGACTTTGAATTTTTGTCTGAAATTTTTTGTTCTATCTTCTCATCATTTTATAAGGTTGCTCACAAAATTTCAAGTCATTTGGATATCATTTGAGGGTAGTTGTAGTTCAAACCTACACCTTTATTTACATGACAAGGCAACTAGTTGTGTGCATGCTGAATGTAGTGTATGACTAGAGGCAATCCATCTGACTTACAACCCTTTGATCCTGAGATAGATAGGACATTTCATAGATTAGTTAGGCATCATTTTATACCTTTTGATCATTCTGAGCATTCCATAACTGGTGAATCTGTGCATTCTGTTATTGGTGATTTTGAACATCCTGATCTTGAGCATTATAATTTTGAGCATTCTGATTCTGAGCATTCTGATTTTGCACATTCTGAGAACATGGCACAACCTCCACCTCGTGAGAGGACTCTAAGGGAAATGGCTGCACCTGATTTCACCTATGAAAGCTTGTGCATCCAATACCCTGATGAGGATGTCCCATATGTTCTTAAAACTGGACTGATTCATTTGCTTCCAAAGTTTCATGGCCTTGCAGGTGAAGACCCGCACAAACATTTGAAAGAATTTCACATTGTCTGCTCCACCATGAAAGCCCCAGATGTCCAAGAGGATCACATATTTCTGAAGGCTTTTCCTCATTCATTAGAGGGAGTGGCAAAGGACTGGCTGTACTACCTTGCTCCAAGGTCCATCACGAGCTGGGATGACCTTAAGAGAGTATTCTTAGAAAAAATTTTCCCTGCTTCCAGGACCACAGCCATCAGGAAGGATATCTCAGGTATTAGACAACTCAGTGGAGAGAGCCTGTATGAGTACTGGGAGAGATTTAAGAAACTATGTGCCAGTTGCCCCCACCATCAGATTTCAGAACAACTTCTTCTCCAATATTTTTATGAAGGACTCAGTAATATGGAGAGAAGTATGATAGATGCTGCCAGTGGTGGAGCCCTTGGAGACATGACTCCTGCTGAAGCCAGAAATTTAATTGAGAAGATGGCCTCCAACTCCCAGCAGTTTAGCGCCAGAAATGATGCCATAGTCATTAGAGGAGCGCATGAGGTAGCTACAAACCCATCTGCATCATCTGAAACTAAGAAGCTTGAAGGCAAACTGGATGCGTTGGTCAACTTGGTAACCCAGCTGGCCTTGAATCAGAAATCTGTACCTGTCGCAAGGGTTTGTGGTTTGTGCTCCTCTGCTGACCACCATACAGACCTTTGCCCTTCCATGCAGCAACCTGGAGCAATTAGTAGCCTGAAGCTTATGCTGCAAATATTTACAATAGACCTCCTCAACCGCAGTAGCAAAATCCACCACAGCAGAACAATTATGACCTTTCCAGCAACAGATACAACCCTGGATGGAGGAATCACCCTAACATCAGATGGTCCAACCCTCAGCAACAACAACAGCAGCCTGCTCCTTCCTTCCAAAATGCTGCTGGCCCAAGCAGACCATACATTCCTCCACCAATCCAACAACAGCAACAACCCCAGAAACAGCCAACAGTTGAGGCCCCTCCACAACCTTCCCTCGAAGAACTTGTGAGGCAAATGACTATGCAGAACATGCAGTTTCAGCAAGAGACCAGAGCCTCCATTCAGAGCTTAACCAATTAGATGGGACAATTAGCTACCCAATTGAATCAATAACAGTCCCAGAATTCTGACAAGCTGCCTTCTCAAGCTGTCCAAAATCCCAAAAATGTCAGTGCCATTTCATTGAGGTCGGGAAAGCAGTGTCAAGGACCTCAACCCGTAGCACCTTCCTCATCTGCAAATGAACCTGCCAAACTTCACTCTATTCCAGAAAAAGGTGATGACAAAAATCTACCTAACAATTTCTGTGCAGGTGAATCTTCTTCCACAGGTAATTCTGATTTGCAGAAGCAGCACATTCCCCCTCTTCCATTCCCTCCAAGAGCAGTTTCCAACAAAAAAATGGAAGAGGCAGAGAAAGAGATCTTGGAAACGTTTAGAAAAGTAGAGGTAAACATACCTCTGTTGGATGCAATAAAGCAAATTCCAAGATATGCCAAATTCTTGAAGGAGCTGTGCACTAATAAGCGGAAGCTTAAAGGAAGTGAACGAATTAGCATGGGCAGAAATGTCTCCGCATTGATTGGTAAATCTGTTCCTCAAATCCCTGAAAAATGCAAAGATCCAGGTACATTCAGCATACCTTGTATTATAGGGAATAGTAAGTTTGACAATGCCATGCTAGATTTAGGAGCCTCTGTTAGTGTTATGCCTCTGTCGATTTTTAATTCTCTATCTCTAGGTCCCTTGCAGTCAACTGATGTGGTAATTCATTTAGCTAATAGAAGTGTTGCCTATCCTGTTGGTTTCATAGAAGATGTCTTAGTTAGAGTTGGTGAACTGATTTTCCCTGTTGATTTTTATATCTTGAATATGGAAGATGGATTTTCTCAAGGATCAGTTCCCATCATTCTAGGCAGACCCTTTATGAAAACTGCTAGAACTAAGATAGATGTTTATGCAGGCACACTGTCCGTGGAGTTTGGTGATATAACTGTTCATTTTAATATTCTGGATGCTATGAAATACCCATCTGAAGATCTTTCTGTATTTCGTGCTGAAATAATTGACCATGTTGTTGATGAATACATGACTGATCTTTATTCTAATCTGCATGCCTCTCACTCTTCATGCATTGAGTCTGAAATTGTACTTGATCATATGTCTGAATTTGATGCTGAGAGTGAATCTGAGAGTGATATTGATTGCATGCCTGGTGGTGGTGTTTCACCTCTTGAGATTGATTTTATAGAGTCAGATAGGACTAACCATGTTTCAGGAAGTACACATACCTCTGACTTTCTTTATGAGGTAAAGGCTGAGAAACCATCTCCTTCTACCACTGTCCAGCCGACCACACCAGAATTGAAGCCTCTGCCATCAAATTTAAAATACGCTTACTTGGATGATAGCAAGAGTTTTCCAGTGATTATATCTGCCTCCCTTGCTGATGAGCAAGAGGAGAAGTTGTTGTCAGTTCTCAAGAAGCATAAGAAGGCTATAGGCTGGACCCTGGCGGACATTCCTGGTATTAGCCCATCCACATGTATGCATCGAATAAATTTAGAGGATGGAGCTAAACCAGTAAGACAGCCACAGAGAAGACTCAACCCGGTGATTCTTGATGTAGTGAAGAAGGAGATAACCAAGCTTTTGCAAGCTGGAATCATTTATCCTATCTCCGACAGCCAATGGGTGAGTCCCATCCAGGTAGTCCCGAAAAAGACTGGCCTCACAGTGATCAGAAATGAGAAGGAGGAGCTGATTCCTACTCGGGTGCAGAACAGTTGGAGAGTTTGCATTGACTATAGGAGGCTGAACCAGGTTACCAAAAAGGACCATTTTCCCCTGCCATTCATTGACCAGATGCTTGAACGCCTGGCAGGTAAATCCCACTACTGTTTCCTTGATGGTTTTTCTGGTTATATGCAAATTACTATTGCTCCTGAGGATCAGGAAAAGACCACATTCACCTGCCCCTTCGGCACTTTTGCTTATAGGAGGATGCCTTTCGGCCTGTGCAATGCCCCTGGTACCTTCCAGCGGTGCATGATTAGTATTTTCAGTGATTTTTTAGAAAATTGCATAGAGGTGTTTATGGATGATTTCACTGTATATGGATCCTCTTTTGATGGTTGTTTGAATAGTTTGGAAAAAGTTTTGAATAGATGCATTGAAACTAACCTTGTTCTAAATTTTGAAAAATGTCATTTTATGGTTGAGCAAGGTATAGTTTTAGGCCACATTATTTCCAATAAGGGTATTGAAGTAGATCCTGCAAAAAATTTTGTTATTTCACAATTGCCTTACCCCTCTTGTGTGCGAGAGGTGCGATCTTTTCTTGGTCATGCAGGATTCTACAGGCGCTTTATAAGGGATTTTAGCAAAGTAGCCCTTCCACTGTCCAACTTGTTGCAAAAGGAGGTGGAGTTTGACTTTAATGACAGATGCAAAGAGGCTTTTGATTGCCTCAAAAGAGCGTTGACTACCACCCCCATCATCCAGGCACCCGATTGGACAGCCCCTTTTGAGCTTATGTGTGATGCATCAAATTATGCATTGGGGGCTGTCCTTGCTCAGAAAATTGATAAATTGCCCAGGGTGATATATTATGCTTCTAGGACTTTAGATGATGCCCAAGCAAATTATACTACTACTGAGAAAGAGCTTCTAGCCATAGTTTTTGCTCTTGAAAAATTTCGATCTTATTTGCTTGGTACTCGCATTATTGTTTATATTGACCATGCAGCTCTAAAGTACTTGTTGAAGAAGGCTGATTCTAAGCCTAGGTTGATCCGATGGATGCTCTGGCTCCAAGAGTTTGACTTGGAGATCCGTGATAGGAGCGGAGCACAAAATCTAGTTGCTGATCATTTGAGTCGGATCGAACGTGTCTCTGATGCAGATTCACCTATTCGGGATGATTTCCCGGATGATCATTTGTATATATTGTATAGTATTTCTGACTCTCTTTCTACTCCCTGGTTTGCTAACATTGTCAATTATTTAGTTGCCTCTGTTTTTCCCCCCTTAGCATCTAAGGCCCAAAAAGATAAGATTAAAAGTGATGCTAAGCATTTTATTTGGGATGACCCCTACTTGTGGAAATTGTGCAGTGATCAGGTCATTAGACGGTGCATTCCAGATCATGAGACTGACTCAGTCCTGCAGTTCTGTCATTCTTCTGCACCGGGAGGTCATCTGGGTGTTCAAAGGACAGCTCGCAAAGTTCTTGATTGTGGTTTTTATTGGCCCACCGTCTTTAAAGATGCGTGGAAGATCTGCAGCACTTGTGAGCAGTGTCAGATAGCAGCAAATACACTTACATGGCGACAACAAATGCCTCAGCAACCTATGCTATTCTGTGAGGTGTTTGATGTCTGGGGTATAGATTTCATGGGTCCTTTTCCTGTCTCTTTTGGTTATGTTTATATTCTCCTTGCAGTTGATTATGTTTCAAAATGGGTGGAAGCCAAGCCCACTAGAACTAATGATGCTAAAGTTGTCGCAGACTTTGTCAGGTCTAATCTGTTTTGCAGGTTTGGAGTACCTAAAGCAATTGTTAGTGATCAAGGAACCCATTTTTGCAACAGGACAATGCATGCCCTGCTTAAAAAGTACGGGGTGGTACACAGGGTATCCACACCACACCACCCCCAGACTAATGGACAGGCAGAAATTTCTAACAGGGAAATCAAGAGAATTCTAGAGAAGATTGTGCAGCCAAGCAGGAAAGATTGGAGTACCAGGCTTGATGATGCTCTCTGGGCACATCGGACTGCCTACAAAGCACCCATAGGAATGTCTCCTTATCGGGTTGTCTTTGGAAAGGCATGTCATCTTCCAGTGGAAATTGAGCACAAAGCATATTGGGCAGTGAAGACTTGCAACTTCTCTATGGATCAAGCTGGCGAGGAAAGGAAGTTGCAACTGAGTGAGTTAGATGAAATCCGCCTAGAAGCCTATGAGAATGCCAAGTTCTACAAAGAAAAGACCAAGAAGTTCCATGATAGCATGATAGTTAAAAAAGACTTCGTGGTTGGGCAAAAAGTGTTATTGTATAATTCTAGGCTTGGACTCATGAGTGGTAAGTTGAGGTCTAAGTGGATTGGTCCTTTTATTGTTACTAATGTTTTTCCTTATGGTACAGTTGAGATCAAAAGCGACTCCACAAACAAGAGCTTCAAGGTCAACGGACATCGACTTAAGCCATTCCTCACAAACCCTTCTTTAGTGGACGTAGTGGTGGAAGAGACTTCCTTACTCCACCCTACTCTTCCTCCACCATGACTTAGGGAGTTTTTCTTTTCCTATCTCCTTCTTTGCTTTTATTACACTTGTCCGATTCTCTTTGATGATTTAATTGTTTTTAATCTTTTAATTGTGCTACATTGAGGACAATGTGTTGTTTAAGTATGGGGGGAGTGTTCTTTGGTTTTGCTAGTTTTGATGGTTTTGTTAATTTGTTAGTTGTGTTAATTTGTTAATGTTGTTAGTTTCGTCGGATTTTCAGTTTAATATTTTGGGTCAATTTCGTGTGCACGTACGACTTTGCATGTTTTTCTTTGAACTATAGGATATGTTCAAGAAATGGGTAATTGTTTTGAAAATAAAAGTTCTTGACATTTTGTGACTTGAAATCCTTGATTCTTCTCTACATGTCATGATAGTTTTGAAAGCTCAATTTGAAAGTGATGATTTTACCTTTGTGAGAATTTGAGCCATCCATCATTATAATCATTTGGTGTGTTTTGCCCCATTGATTGCTTGCACAATAGCCTTGGCTTGATTCTTGTTGATGCATCCTAATTCACATGCATATTTGGAAATGATTAAGGCAATTTTGTTCTTATAAGCTTCTAGCCAAATGGACTTACCTTGAATTAATTCCTTTGATAGCCCTTTTGAGCCTTGTTTCCCTTTCCTTGTTTTGAAGCTCACTACAAGCCTTAAGTGAAAAACCATGATATTACCATATCCTTAAGGAATTTTGGAGCTTTGGAATTGTTTTGGGAATAAGTGTGGGGTTTTTTTGTTTCATTGGACAACTTGTTTTGTTGCCTATGCTTCATGATGTATTTTGGGTCATACTTGATGTACATTTGATCGAGGCCGTACCCGAATCAAATAAACATGAAAATGCAGTAACTAGGAAGTGATCCTAGGTCGTTTCCCAACGAGCAGTGACAAGCCAAATGTTCATAATATGCTTGTAGTAACAGTAACGATGGGGGGGGGGTTGGTTGTTTGGTAATTAAAGAGCAGAACAAATAAAATGGAATACGAAACTACTAATATTAAAAATGGGTTGTTTCCTCTGATTCAGAAGCCACTCTCTTATCCTGGGTTATGGAGAATTCGTCCCTAACAGTCAACCACTTAATCCAACCCTATTTCAATTTACTAAGCGAAAATCAACTTAGGGTTTTCAATACGTGATTAGGCACCACATACACCAGTTAGCCCTTCGTCCATTAAGCATGAACGCAAGTTAGGCTCAGAGGCAATTAATCGAACACGAAGCGTGCACTGATTAATATTCACGAAATTGGGATAACTGGTGAAGGGAAAACTGCCAGGAAACCACATTATAAGCGAAACCTCAAAGAGAGTTGGGCTTCGTCCTCAAAAGGAAACAACACCAGAAAATCTAGCCTTCCATGGATTCAAACAGAAAATGCAATTGAAACATGAAGCAGAAACGTAAATGAACGGAAACGTAAAATGGAACAGAAACCTAAATGATAGTAGAAGAAGAAGCAAGAACGAAATTGTAATTAGAAGCAGAAAATGTAAAATTGCATTACGAACTCAGAAGCATCAAAACAGAAAAACGAAAAAACCTAAAACAAAGCTCTGAATAATGAATAGCATAACAGAATAGAATGCCCTGCACGAATCCCAAGGCAGCTATTTAAAAAGAGTCACTCAAAGTCACTGGGCCCTATTACAATACTCTGGCCCAAAACGAAATAAACACTGAACAACATAAAATAAAATTGCAAAATTTCCTAATTAGAAATTAACTAAGGTAAGCGCTGCTTTATTTGCCCTCTTCAAGTCCACAACCAAAATCCGGATTAAGCCCAATGTTTCATTAATTCCTGAAATTAGATTAAAAACATCAAATTAGCTAAATGAGCCCAAATTATAAAACTGCCTAATTAATTGACAATTAAGACCAATCAATAATTAAAATGGTGCAAAAAGGGTTTAGAAAATAGAAGACAATGATGGCACATCAAAACCCCCCATACTTAGCCTTTTGCACTCCTGGGCAAAATGAAACAAAGAACAAAATCCAAGGATATCAGAGGGAGACAAACAAAAACATTCACATATTTCTCAATGAACATCAAGGAATGAAAGGAATGGGTAACATCTAACATAAGGAGATCCAAAAAGTCAAGACATTCGTGAAAATCATCAAAGCAACCCAATCATGGCAAAATAGTTAATCAGCTCAAGAATGAAAAGTGATAAAGCCTCACAAGATATACACTCTATCTCTCAAGTGTCTAGGCTACTATTTACCCTCAAAGCACCCATGAAAGCAAACACCACATAAACTTGGCAAGATTCTAAAATTGACAATCAACCCATAAACACAAGCACATGAGGATCAAAAGGTCTTTTAAGGTTGTAATGGGGCCAAGGACAAGGTATGGAGAAATATGGAATAAGTGGCTAAATCCCAAAGGAATAGAGGAGCAAAGGGGAATAAGTGCATTTTAAGAAAAATAAGAAAATAAAAAGAAGTAAAGATAAAAATTAAACATGAAGAGTAGAACCAAGAGTTTCATCATTCTTGTGCCATTTAAGATCTTATTCACTCAACTTTATTTCTTTTCTTTTTTTTTTCGATTTTTTTTTTTTTGAATTTTTTTTTTTTTTTTTACTCTTTAGCCTTTGAGAAACAACATTTCATTCAGCATGTCCAACATTTAACCAATATACAATGTACATCAAGTATGGCCCAAAATACATCATGAAGCATAGCCAACAAAACAAGTTGTCCAATGAAACAAAAACCCCCCACACTTATTTCCAAAACAATTCCAAAGCTCCAAAATTCCTTAAGGATAAGGTAATATCATGGTTTTTCACTTAAGGCTTGTAGTGAGCTTCAAAACAAGGAAAGGGAAACAAGGCTCAAAAGGGCTACCAAAGGAATTAATTCAAGGTAAGTCCATTTGGCTAGAAGCTTATAAGAACAAAATTGCCTTAATCATTTCCAAATATGCATGTGAATTAGGACGCATCAACAAGAATCAAGCCAAGGCTATTGTGCAAGCAATCAATGGGGCAAAACACACCAAATGATTATAATGATGGATGGCTCAAATTCTCACAAAGGTAAAATCATCACTTTCAAATTGAGCTTTCAAAACTATCATGACATGTAGAGAAGAATCAAGGATTTCAAGTCACAAAATGTCAAGAACTTTTATTTTCAAAACAATTACCCATTTCTTGAACATATCCTATAATTCAAAGAAAAACATGCAAAGTCGTACGTGCACACAAAATTGACCCAAAATATTAAACTAAAAATCCGACGAAACTAACAACATTAACAAATTAACACAACTAACAAATTAACAAAACCATCAAAACTAGCAAAACCAAAGAACACTCCCCCTCATACTTAAACAACACATTGTCCTCAATGTAGCACAATTAAAATATTAAAAACAATTAAATCATCAAAGAGAATCGGACAAGTGTAATAAAAGCAAAGAAGGAGATAGGAAAAGAAAAACTCCCTAAGTCATGGTGGAGGAAGAGTAGGGTGGAGTAAGGAAGTCTCTTCCACCACTACGTCGACTAAAGAAGGGTTCGTGAGGAATGGCTTAAGTCGATGTCCGTTGACCTTGAAGCTCTTCTTTGTGGAGTCGCTTTTGATCTCAACTGTACCATAAGGAAAAACATTAGTAACAACAAAAGGACCAATCCACTTAGACCTCAACTTACCACTCATGAGTCCAAGCCTAGAATTATACAATAACACTTTTTGCCAAACCACGAAGTCTTTTTTAACTATCATGCTATCATGGAACTTCTTGGTCTTTTCTTTGTAGAACTTGGCATTCTCGTAGGCTTCTAGGCGGATTTCATCTAACTCACTCAGTTGCAACTTCCTTTCCTCGCCATCTTGATCCATAGAGAAGTTGCAAGTCTTCACTGCCCAGTATGCTTTGTGCTCAATTTCCACTGGAAGATGACATGCCTTTCCAAAGACAACCCGATAAGGAGACATTCCTATGGGTGCTTTGTAGGCAGTCCGATGTGCCCAGAGAGCATCATCAAGCCTGGTACTCCAATCTTTCCTGCTTGGCTGCACAATCTTCTCTAGAATTCTCTTGATTTCCCTGTTAGAAATTTCTGCCTGTCCATTAGTCTGGGGGTGGTATGGTGTGGATACTCTGTGTACCACCCCGTACTTTTTAAGCAGGGCATGCATTGTCCTGTTGCAAAAATGGGTTCCTTGATCACTAACAATTGCTTTAGGTACTCCAAACCTGCAAAACAGATTAGACCTGACAAAGTCTGCGACAACTTTAGCATCATTAGTTCTAGTGGGCTTGGCTTCCACCCATTTTGAAACATAATCAACTGCAAGGAGAATGTAAACATAACCAAAAGAGACAGGAAAAGGACCCATGAAATCTATACCCCAGACATCAAACACCTCACAGAATAGAATAGGTTGCTGAGGCATTTGTTGTCGCCATGTAAGTGTATTTCCTGCTCTCTGACACTGCTCACAAGTGCTGCAGATCTTCCACGCATCTTTAAAGATGGTGGGCCAACAAAAACCACAATCAAGCACTTTGCGAGCTGTCCTTTGAACACCCAGCTGACCTCCCGGTGCGGAAGAATGACAGAACTGCAGGACTGAGTCAGTCTCATGATCTGGAATGCACCGTCTAATGACCTGATCACTGCACAATTTCCACAAGTAGGGGTCATCCCAAATAAAATGCTTAGCATCACTTTTAATCTTATCTTTTTGGGCCTTAGATGCTAAGGGAGGAAAAACAGAGGCAACTAAATAATTGACAATGTTAGCAAACCAGGGAGTAGAAAGAGAGTCAGAAATACTATACAATATATACAAATGATCATCCGGGAAATCATCCCGAATAGGTGAATCTGCATCAGAGACACGTTCGATCCGACTCAAATGATCAACAACTAGATTTTGTGCTCCGCTCCTATCACGGATCTCCAAGTCAAACTCTTGGAGCCAGAGCATCCATCGGATCAACCTAGGCTTAGAATCAGCCTTCTTCAACAAGTACTTTAGAGCTGCATGGTCAGTATAAACAATAATGCGAGTACCAAGCAAATAAGATCGAAATTTTTCAAGAACAAAAACTATGGCTAGAAGCTCTTTCTCAGTAGTAGTATAATTTGCTTGGGCAGCATCTAAAGTCCTAGAATCATAATATATCACCCTGGGCAATTTATCAATTTTCTGAGCAAGGACAGCCCCCAATGCATAATTTGATGCATCACACATAAGCTCAAAAGGGGCTGTCCAATCGGGTGCCTGGATGATGGGGGTGGTAGTCAACGCTCTTTTGAGGCAATCAAAAGCCTCTTTGCATCTGTCATTAAAGTCAAACTCCACCTCCTTTTGCAACAAGTTGGACAGTGGAAGGGCTACTTTGCTAAAATCCCTTCTAAAGCGCCTGTAGAATCCTGCATGACCAAGAAAAGATCGCACCTCTCGCACACAAGAGGGGTAAGGCAATTGTGAAATAACAGAAATTTTTGCAGGATCTACTTCAATGCCCTTATTGGAAATAATGTGGCCTAAAACTATACCTTGCTCAACCATAAAATGACATTTTTCAAAATTTAGAACAAGGTTAGTTTCAATGCATCTATTCAAAACTTTTTCCAAACTATTCAAACAACCATCAAAAGAGGATCCATATACAGTGAAATCATCCATAAACACCTCTATGCAATTTTCTAAAAAATCACTGAAAATACTAATCATGCACCGCTGGAAGGTACCAGGGGCATTGCACAGGCCGAAAGGCATCCTCCTATAAGCAAAAGTGCCGAAGGGGCAGGCGAATGTGGTCTTTTCCTGATCCTCAGGAGCAATAGTAATTTGCATATAACCAGAAAAACCATCAAGGAAACAGTAGTGGGATTTACCTGCCAGGCGTTCAAGCATCTAGTCAATGAATGGCAGGGGAAAATGGTCCTTTTTGGTAACCTGGTTCAGCCTCCTATAGTCAATGCAGACTCTCCAATTGTTCTGCACCCGAGTAGGAATCAGCTCCTCCTTCTCATTTCTGATCACTGTGAGGCCAGTCTTTTTCGGGACTACCTGGACGGGACTCACCCATTGGCTGTCGGAGATAGGATAAATGATTCCAGCTTGCAAAAGCTTGGTTATCTCCTTCTTCACTACATCAAGAATCACCGGGTTGAGTCTTCTCTGTGGCTGTCTTACTGGTTTAGCTCCATCCTCTAAATTTATTCGATGCATACATGTGGATGGGCTAATACCAGAAATGTCCGCCAGGGTCCAGCCTATAGCCTTCTTATGCTTCTTGAGAACTGACAACAACTTCTCCTCTTGCTCATCAGCAAGGGAGGCAGATATAATCACTGGAAAACTCTTGCTATCATCCAAGTAAGCGTATTTTAAATTTGATGGCAGAGGCTTCAATTCTGGTGTGGTCGGCTGGACAGTGGTAGAAGGAGATGGTTTCTCAGCCTTTACCTCATAAAGAAAGTCAGAGGTATGTGTACTTCCTGAAACATGGTTAGTCCTATCTGACTCTATAAAATCAATCTCAAGAGGTAAAACACCACCACCAGGCATGCAATCAATATCACTCTCAGATTCACTCTCAGCATTAAATTCAGACATATGATCAAGTACAATTTCAGACTCAATGCATGAAGAATGAGAGGCATGCAGATTAGAATAAAGATCAGTCATGTATTCATCAACAACATGGTCAATTATTTCAGCACGAAATACAGAAAGATCTTCAGATGGGTATTTCATAGCATCCAGAATATTAAAATGAACAGTTATGTCACCAAATTCCATAGACAGTGTGCCTGCATAAACATCTATCTTAGTTCTAGCAGTTTTCATAAAGGGTTTGCCTAGAATGATGGGAACTGATCCTTGAGAAAATCCATCTTCCCTATTCAAAATATAAAAATCAACAGGGAAAATCAGTTCACCAACTCTAACTAAGACATCTTCTATGAAACCAACAGGGTAGGCAACACTTCTATTAGCTAAATGAATTACCACATCAGTTGACTGCAAGGGGCCTAGAGATAGAGAATTAAAAATAGACAGAGGCATAACACTAACAGAAGCTCCTAAATCTAGCATGGCATTGTCAAACTTACTATTCCTTATGATACAAGGTATGCTGAATGTACCTGGATCTTTTCATTTTTCAGGAATTTGAGGAACAAATTTACCAATCAATGCGGAGACATTTCTGCCCATGCTAATTCGTTCACTTCCTTTAAGCTTCCGCTTATTAGTGCACAGCTCCTTCAAGAATTTGGCATATCTTGGAATTTGCTTTATTGCATCCAACAGAGGTATGTTTACCTCTACTTTTCTAAACGTTTCCAAGATCTCTTTCTCTGCCTCTTCCATTTTTTTGTTAGAAACTGCTCTTGGAGGGAATGGAAGAGGGGGAATGTGCTGCTTCTGCAAATCAGAATTACCTGTGGAAGAAGATTCACCTGCACAGAAATTGTTAGGTAAATTTTTGTCATCACCTTTTTCTGGAATAGAGTGACGTTTGGCAGGCTCATTTGCAGATGAGGACGGTGCTACGGGTTGAGGTCCTTGACATTGCTTTCCCGACCTCAATGAAATGGCACTGACATTTTTGGGATTTTGGACAGCTTGAGAAGGCAGCTTGTCAGAATTTTGGGACTGTTGTTGATTCAATTGGGTAGCCAATTGTCCCATCTGATTGGTTAAGCTCTGAATGGAGGCTCTGGTCTCTTGCTGAAACTGCATGTTCTGCATAGTCATTTGCCTCACAAGTTCTTCGAGGGAAGGTTGTGGAGGGGCCTCAACTGTTGGTTGTTTCTGGGGTTGTTGCTGTTGTTGGATTGGTGGAGGAATGTATGGTCTGCTTGGGCCAGCAGCATTTTGGAAGGAAGGAGCAGGCTGCTGTTGTTGTTGCTGAGGGCTGGACCATCTGAGGTTAGGGTGATTCCTCCATCCAGGGTTGTATCTGTTGCTGGAAAGGTCATAATTGTTCTGCTGTGGTAGATTTTGCTGCTGAGGTTGAGGAGGTCTATTGTAAATATTTGCAGCATAAGCTTCAGGCTGCTCAATTGCTCCAGGTTGCTGCATGGAAGGGCAAAGGTCTGTATGGTGGTCAACAGAGGAGCACAAACCACAAACCCTTGCAACAGGTACAGATTTCTGATTCAAGGCCAGCTTAGTTTCAGATGATGCAGATGGGTTTGTAGCTACCTCATGCACTCCTCTAATGACTATGGCATCATTTCTGGCACTAAACTACTGGGAGTTGGAGGCCATCTTCTCAATTAAATTTCTGGCTTCAGCAGGAGTCATGTCTCCAAGGGCTCCACCACTGGCAGCATCTATCATACTTCTCTCCATATTACTGAGTCCTTCATAAAAATATTGGAGAAGAAGTTGCTCTGAAATCTGATGGTGAGGGCAACTGGCACATAGTTTCTTAAATCTCTCCCAGTACTCATACAGGCTCTCTCCACTGAGTTGTCTAATACCTGAGATATCCTTCCTGATGGCTGTGGTCCTGGAAGCAGGGAAAATTTTTTCTAAGAATACTCTCTTAAGGTCATCCCAGCTCGTGATGGACCTTGGAGCAAGGTAATACAGCCAGTCCTTTGCCACTCCCTCTAATGAATGAGGAAAAGCCTTCAGAAATATGTGATCCTCTTGGACATCTGGGGGTTTCATGGTGGAGCAGACAATGTGAAATTCTTTCAAATGTTTGTGCGGGTCTTCACCTGCAAGGCCATGAAACTTTGGAAGCAAATGAATCAGTCCAGTTTTAAGAACATATGGGACATCCTCATCAGGGTATTGGATGCACAAGCTTTCATAGGTGAAATCAGGTGCAGCCATTTCCCTTAGAGTCCTCTCACGAGGTGGAGGTTGTGCCATGTTCTCAGAATGTGCAAAATCAGAATGCTCAGAATCAGAATGCTCAAAATTATAATGCTCAAGATCAGGATGTTCAAAATCACCAATAACAAAATGCACAGATTCACCAGTTATGGAATGCTCAGAATGATCAAAAGGTATAAAATGATGCCTAACTAATCTATGAAATGTCCTATCTATCTCAGGATCAAAGGGTTGTAGGTCAGATGGATTGCCTCTAGTCATACACTACATTCAGCATGCACACAACTAGTTGCCTTGTCATGTAAATAAAGGTGTAGGTTTGAACTACAGCTACCCTCAAATGATATCCAAATGACTTGAAATTTTGTGAGCAACCTTATAAAATGATGAGAAGATAGCACAAAAAATTTCAGACAAAAATTCAAAGTCTAACTATGAAAGCTAAAATTGGTAGGTTAAGAAAAATAAGTGAATAAAACTTGAAAAATAAAAAACTTTTGACAGAATCGCTTTTTTTGGACGATGGAGACCTCAGCCAGCCTATGGCAGGCTGCCACGGCGTAGGAAATTTTTTTCTACCCCAAATGCATATATAATAATTGCGATTCTGATAACCGGAGCAAAAGTTATGGTCGTTTGAAGTTTTGACAAACACAAAATTTGCTAGTTTTTTGGAACTTTCAAATCTGACCAAACTAAAGGCTCTAGCTATTTTTCCCACAAAATATGGATTAAAAGAAGTTACCACAAAAAAATTCAGCCAAAAATAACAACCCTAGCTACTAAAACAAAAAATCTCAAATAATTCAGCATGGGTGGTCGCTAAAATCCGTCTCTAATTGATTTCTACTACTACTCTATTTTTGCCGTAAGCTGATTTCTACTACTACTCTGTTTTCTACTACTACTTTGAGAAACAACATTTCATTCAGCATGTCCAACATTTAACCAATATACAATGTTGATGTGCCATCATTTTCTTCTATTTTCTAAACCCTTTTTGCACCATTTTAATTATTGATTGGTCTTAATTGTCAATTAATTAGGCAGTTTTATTATTTGGGCTCATTTAGCTAATTTGATGTTTTTAATCTAATTTCAGGAATTAATGAAACATTGGGCTTAATCTGGATTTTGGTTGTGGACTTGAAGAGGGCAAATAAAGCAGTGCTTACCTTAGTTAATTTCTAATTAGGAAATTTCGCAATTTTATTTTATGTTGTTCAGTGTTTATTTCGTTTTGGGCCAGAGTATTGTAATAGGGCCTAGTGACTTTGAGTGACTCTTTTTAAATAGCTGCCTTGGGATTCGTGCAGGGCATTCTATTCTGCTATGCTATTTTCATTATTCAGAGCTTTGGTTTTAGGTTTTCACGTTTTTCTGTTCCCTTGTTACAGTTTTCATTCTTAATGCAAATTTCCGTTTTCTGCTTCTAATTACGAGTTCATTCTTGCTTCTTCTTCTACTTTCATTTACGTTTCTGTTCATTTACGTTCTTGTTCATTTACGTTTCTACTTCATGTTTCATTTGCGTTTTCTGTTTGAATTCATGGAAGGCTAGATTTTCTGGTGTTGTTTCCTTTTGAGGACGAAGCCCAACTCTCTTTGAGGTTTCGTTTGTAATGTGGTTTCCTAGCAGTTTTCCCTTCACCAGTTATCCCAATTTCGTGAATATTAATCAGTGCACGCTTCGTGTTCGATTAATTGCCTCTGAGCCTAACTTGCGTTCATGCTTAATGGACGAAGGGCTAACTGGTGTATGTGGTGCCTAATCATGTATTGAAAACCCTAAGTTGATTTTCGCTTAGTAAATTGAAATAGGGTTGGATTAAGTGGTTGACTGTTAGGGACGAATTCTCCATAACCCAGGATAAGAGAGTGGCTTCTGAATCAGAGGAAACAACCCGTTTTTAATATTAGTAGTTTCGTATTCCATTTTATTTGTTCTGCTCTTTAATTACCAAACAACCACCCCCCCCCCCCATCGTTACTGTTACTGCAAGTATATTATGAACATTTGGCTTGTCACTGCTCGTTGGGAAACGACCTAGGATCACTTCCTAGTTACTGCATTTTCATGTTTATTTGATTCGGGTACGGCCTCGATCAAATTTGGCGCCGTTACTGGGGAGCAGTGTCCAAAGGTTCATAATAGCTAGCTAGTGTTGTGTGTTTAATCCTTTCGTGTTTTATGTTTAATTGTTAGTATTGTGTTAGTATGTGTGTTAGTGTTGTTTAGTGTCCTGGTATTTTGTTTAATGTGTGTTCTGTTTCAGTTTTCCCATTAAGCGTTTCCCCTGTTTCAGTCTTGGGTGTTTTTCTGTGAAGATTGTGCTTGAAAACAGAGTAGTAGTAGAAATCAGCTTGCAGAAAAACAGAGTAGTAGTAGAAATCAATTAGAGACGGATTTTAGCGACCACCCATGCTGAATTATTTGGGATTTTTTGTTTTAGTAGCTAGGGTTGTTATTTTTGGCTGAATTTTTTTGTGGTAACTTCTTTTAATCCATATTTTGTGGGAAAAATAGCTAGAGCCTTTAGTTTGGTCAGATTTGAAAGTTCCAAAAAACTAGCAAATTTTGTGTTTGTCAAAACTTCAAACGGCCATAACTTTTGCTCCGGTTATCAGAATCGCAATTATTATATATGCATTTGGGGTAGAAAAAAATTTCCTACGCCGTGGCAGCCGCTGTAGGCCGGCTGAGGTCTCCATCGTCCAAAAAAGGCGATTCTGTCAAAAGTTTTTTATTTTTCAAGTTTTATTCACTTATTTTTCTTAACTTACCATTTTTAGCTTTCATAGTTAGACTTTGAATTTTTGTCTGAAATTTTTTGTGCTATCTTCTCATCATTTTATAAGGTTGCTCACAAAATTTCAAGTCATTTGGATATCATTTAAGGGTAGCTGTAGTTCAAACCTACACCTTTATTTACATGACAAGGCAACTAGTTGTGTGCATGCTGAATGTAGTGTATGACTAGAGGCAATCCATCTGACTTACAACCCTTTGATCCTGAGATAGATAAGACATTTCATAGATTAGTTAGGCATCATTTTATACCTTTTGATCATTCTGAGCATTCCATAACTGGTGAATCTGTGCATTCTGTTATTGGTGATTTTGAACATCCTGATCTTGAGCATTATAATTTCGAGCATTCTGATTCTGAGCATTCTGATTTTGCACATTCTGAGAACATGGCACAACCTCCACCTCGTGAGAGGACTCTAAGGGAAATGGCTGCACCTGATTTCACCTATTACAGAGACATGCCTTTGTAAAATGGTGGTCACAATTCGATACTTCAAAGGCTGCTCCAGATCAAGTCAAGAACTGGTTCCAGAGTAATCCTGAGTTCCTTAAACCTGCTGATCCGGAGACATCTTTGTTTCTAAATCAGAAGTCGCAACTGGCAGCATTCTTAGCAAGCTCAAAATCTAAAGAGAGTCTTGCTCAGAATCTCAAAGAAGTTCTCCAACTACTTCAACAGGAAGTGGAAGAAGAACCTTCCAAGAAGGAAGCTGAATCATCCGAGACTAATGATGACCAAGAAGATGATCCATTCTACCAGAATGAAGATGACTGTTTTGGTATATCATTAGACGATGATTAATTAGTTGTAGTAATCATGAATTATTGTAACTAATTTGTTAGTTTCTTTTAAATAATGTAATTTGTAAAAGTTTTGTAACAGTTCCGGTAAACATTACCGATACTGTAGAAACAGTAAAATTGGATCTATTTGAACGGCAATCCTATAGCCACCAGTGTATTATGTCTTGATATTTTGGTTAAACAGTACACCTTAGCCTTACCGCCCTTTATCCAACATGGGTCATACTGCTACAGTACTATTCAACTAAAATATTAGATTGCAATAGGGGAAGAATTTCATTTACTTTCAAAAAATTCAATTTATGAACATAGCCGTAAGTATAAATATCTACACATCGGTTGTGTACAAGTAGCCATCAAGCCCTTAATTGATATGGGCATAGATGCAGCAGTTTTAATGTGTCTAAGAGACATTAGGCATAATCAATTTGAAGACTCCCTAATTGGAACAGTCGAAACCAGCCTAGGACAAGGTCCAATATATTTTAACTGTTATCCAAACAAAACGGTGAGTCTGATGGACAGAAACATTCTTGACTCTCTGTTCTTAAACATCCACTTTCATGGCCTTGACATGAAAGAAGAATCAATCCCAGCAGCCTTAATTTATAGGATCCAGTACAAGGTCATGAATACTTGTGCATCTAGAGTCCTGTTAAAACCTCAAAAAGGAGAAACAACCTTGTTTATCACTGATATGACAAAGGCTAACGTTTCTCTCCCGAGAAAAATAAAATGGGATGAGGTAACTCTTCCTGAAAGATGGGTTATGGATAAGGCAACACCGTCTATTCCCCGACCCGCTCCAACCATAGAACATATCAAGCAAGATAACTCCGGAAAGGTAGAGATAACCTTCAATAGGAGAAATTCTTTTTCATCAAGGATAGAAGCCTCTAGGTCTGAATATGAGTCAGCCAGAAGGTCATTTTCGGCTAGAACCCATTCAATTCCAGTAGGACTAACTAGATCTGAGTCACACAACCAGTTCCCTACTGTAAACCTCCAAGGAATAGACACTACTTCTAGCATACCTAGAACAACATACAACCAAGAACAAGAGGACGACCAAAAGTCGATCCAATCCCCAACATACTCCTCTATGGAACCTTATGATGTTATCTGACAACTTTAGCATTGATAAGGAAACCCTTAGGAAAGATTTCTATTCTCCGGAGAATGAACCTCAAAGGAGATGGTTTTTCCAACATTACAAGGGTACAAACAGAAAAAAAATCCAAGACAAGTTCTACGAATTTGTCGAACGAGTGAAAATTAATATCCTTTTCTTTGATTGGTTTCATGCTTATGCCATCAGAAAGGATATAGATTACCCTTGGAAACAAGACATCATAGGTGATCTAACAACAAATGTCATAACAAATTGGCAAGTTAAGGATGGCGAGTTAATCCAATCAGAATTACCTCCCGCAACACAATATCAACTACCAAATATCAAAGACAGTAACAATAAACCTGTCATGGCAATTCCATTCAAGACAAAAGATGTCAACGAGGAAGTAACCTCTAAAGATATCAAGAGCCTAATGGAACAGGCGAATTATACCAATAAATATTTACAAGCTTTAGGAGAAACCATAAAAACTAAGGTAGTTCCTAAACAAAAATCAATTGAGGAAGCTTCGCCAAGTATCCCCATTGAAAAACCTTTATTCAAACCTTTCAAAGTTAGTGAGAAGGCTAAACGAAAAATTAGGGAACTTAGAAAAACTAAATCCATAATTGAAGGCGTAGGTGATAACCATAGTGAATTACTTAACAAGATTGGTAGTTTACTTAAGGTCATTCCAGATACTCCCCAAGCCTCGGAAAATACTTCCAAAATGGTAACAAGAAGTACCTCCAAATTAATTAATGTTATTAATGAAGATAGTGACCAAAACTCAGATAACACAACTGAGATAGGATCAGTGTCAGAAAAGAATATAAATCCAATTAATTCCAAACACTGGAAAACACCCTCCAAATTATATTATCAACGTCCAACTGCCCTTGACCTACTATTAGAGGAAAGAGGTGAAAACAATTTTAAGAGTTTTAGTGCAAACAACATCTATGAATGGAACATAGATGCACAAACGGAGTATAACATCATGAATACACTCCAACATATGACCATGGTAGCCACGGCTTACCAAACCTCCCATGAATGTTCAGAAGAAACCATTATAGATATCTTAGTGGCAGGATTTTCTGGACAACTGAAAGGATGGTGGGATAATTATCTCACTAACGAAGAAAAGTAAAAAATTTACAGCGCAGTTAAGACGGATCTCAATGGAAAAGTCATTACTAATGACGATGATAAAGAGATTCCTGACACTGTTAACACATTAATTTTTACAATAGCCCAACATTTCATTGGAGACCCATCCTTGTGGAAAGATAGGTCTGCAGAATTATTATCAAATCTTAAGTGTAGAACCTTAGCAGATTTTAGGTGGTACAGAGATACTTTCCTAACTAGGGTTTACACAAGAGAAGATAGTCAACAACCTTTTTGGAAAGAAAAATTTCTAGCCGGTCTTCCCAGATCATTAGGAGACAAGGTTAGAGATAAAATCCGTAGTCAATCTGCCAATGGAGATATTCCATATGAAAGTTTAAGCTATGGCCAATTAATTTCTTACGTTCAAAAGGTAGCCTTAAAAATTTGTCAGGATGACAAAATTCAGAGGCAATTAGCCAAAGAAAAGGCTCAAACAAAGAAAGATTTAGGTTCTGTCATACCCTAATTTCGTCCGGGGATTATTACTTGATGACATGCAATCTTTGGTTAGCCGCTTTGAGATACTTGGCGTCCTTTGTTGCACAATAAATGAAGTCCCGAGACGTCTCAGAAATCTAAAGGAAGCAGGCTTGCGCGATCCGTGAAATTCCGTAATGTGGCGGAAGTCGAAAAGAGGTGTTTTTACGCAATCCGTAAGTTTCCGTAACTTCTTTGAAAGATAAAAAAGAGTAGATACATAATCCGTAAGTATTCGTAACCTTGCGGAAGAAAAAATAAGTATCGTTACGAAATTCATAAAGTTTCGTAACGTTACGGAAAAAGAATTACAAAAAAATAGAAAGGGGGTGCATTTAGTAAAAAGGGGGGTGTAAATAGCAACCAGGCCCACTTGGGCCCTCCAGAAGATTCCTCCAGAAGGTTGTTGCTTCTGGAGGAAGCAACCCTGCTCGCCTGGGCGAGCTGGGCGGCAAGCTTCTCCCCTATTTTGCTATAAATAGGGGAAGAAGTGAAGAAGAAAAGGGTTCAGCCCCTTAGGCACTTCTCTCTCTTTCGAATTTGCTGAGAAAAATTAGTTCCGTGAAGAAAATCCAAGCCGAGGCGCTTCCGTAACGTTTCCGTAACGTTTCCGTGAGTAATTACGCGAAGATTCTCGACCGTTCTTCAAGATTCATTGTTCGTTCTTCGTTTTCTTCAGTCTTCAACGGGTAAGTACCTCAAACCAAGCTTTTCAATTCATTCTATGTACCCGTGGTGGTCCACACTTTGTTTCATGTATTTCTATTCTCGTTTTCACTTGCTTTTTATACCCCCTTTTGACGTGCTTAAGCCATTTATTTAAGTCATTTCTCGCTTAATCTAAAAATAAAATAAATTTCCACCGATCGTTTGAATTGTATTATCCGTTAATTTCGGTTAAAATGAATTCCGACCGTTCAGTCGTGACGTAACCACGTTGGAAATTAAAAAAGAGGTAAAATAATAATATAATAATCAAAAAATATTTTTTAGCAAAGTAAAGCGAAAAATCAATCGGACGTTTTCTCTTTGGGATTTCTCATTCTTAATTGAATTGACTAATAACTAAAGTGAAACTAAGGCTAAAATCAACTCGCCTAGTCAAGCTCGTCCACAAAAATAGGTTTTGAAAGTTTATCATTTAAGTTTCTTGCTAAGTAAAATGGATCATTTTTAAAGGTCCAACGCCTTTAAATGATCATTCTTCAAGTAAAAAGAATCGATTGATTCACGCATAAGTAAGAACTACGTAGGTCTGATTTCCTCTCCAAAGGAGGGTACGTAGGAGCAAAAGCCCCGCTTTTGTCGACCTCAAAAAATAAAAATAAATAAAGTTAAGATAACACAATTCCACAATTCTAAAAAATAGGCTGTTGTCTTTCGAGACAAACGTAAGAGGTGCTAATACCTTCCTCAAGCGTAAATACAACTCCCGAACTTAGAATTTTCATTTTGATCGGTTTCCTTTGGTTTTTCCGACGTTTTCCACAAATAAACGTTGGTGGCGACTCCGCGCATCTTTCCTCCTTTGGAAAGCGCACCCGTGAGCCTCGCCCTTGCTCGCCCGCGAAGAGCACGTTGCGACAGTTGGCGACTCCACTGGGGGCTATTTTTGTGAGTTAGGCCTATTTTAAGGAATTGTGGATTTGTGAAACTTCGTGTGTGCATTTGTTGAACTGTGTAAAATGTAAATAACTGTTGTCTATTTCGCATTCTTTACACTGCATTCTAAGCACCCACGGGTTTGAGTAAAAAAGGGGCCCTATACCCGGTTCATGGGAATTTAAGGAGTGGAGGTGAATCTATCATCATGCTAGGTCTCCGACTTGCTTGATAATAGTGAAACCTCGTCTAGAGCTTTCTCTCTTTATAATGTGTTGTCGCTGGTATTCCATACCGCCACAATATTATTATCTTGAGTGATGATACCTCTAGAAAACAGCCGTGTGAGTTATGAATTTTTGGGGAGTAGTTATTAGAGACCCCTAGATATTGTCCTATAGGTTCCCAAATAGGGGCAAAGAGAAAACACGCTCCGTGCCATTCGTTCTCATGCATTTTTTTGGTAAATAGCACTAGTTTATAGTTTTGCTAGTGATGTTTGGTTTCTTTAGAGTAATGAGTAACCTTTTTAATACTACGTTGAGGCGCCATCATGCCCAAAACGTAGCATTAAAATTGGATCTCTGCGGTCTCGTATGTACGAATTACCCCCTTTGTGTTGTTTTCTTTCCGTTTCATGCATGCGCATCTGCATCATACCGTCACACATGCGTCGTATGTGGGTCTCGTCTTTTGTCATGGGAAGCCGGAAGATCCATATCGTCTTCTTAACTGCACCCATGGGGCACTATGCCCCCCAAATGCGCAGTAAGCAGAGATGATTTTCCGGGCCCTCGTGTCCGTAAATGCATTCATATCATGCACCACATAAACATCTCTTCAGCATCATAATGAACATATCGTTCCTGCATTTGTCCGTTATCACATTCCCATTTTGCATGAGTCATTGCATCATCATGCATATGCGTTCAACATACTTTTTGTTCTACATGTTTGCTCATACATGGTCCTTGTATTTTCCTCTACAAAACAAAAACAAAAAAAGGGAAGCATGAAAATTCATGATGCATTCTTAGTTGCATGTGTTAGGTACCATGAGCCAACCATGTTGGGATCATAAACCCATTTCTAAAATTAAAAAAACACACAAACAAAAAAACAAAAATGATTGAGCATGGTACCTAATGCGTGGTTAATTAAGAAAGGATGTTTCTTCGGGCATCTCGAGTCTTTCATCCCTATGAATTGTTGATGAAGTATTGGCGATCAAAATTGCCATTCCCTGGGTTATGGGGTTGAACCAAGCTCGTGCTTTTACGAAAATGTTCATCGAGTTAAGTTGAAGCATGGAAGTAACCATCTTGCAAAAATTGGGGCAAAAGATGGGTCGTGTTACATCATTGCTTCGTCTACTGCCAAACACATTTAGGGCTGTCGATGTCCCTGTTTCTTCTAGTTTCACCTTGACGGAGATGTCATGGACCATGTTGAAAATCTAAATTGATTCAACCCCATATCCAGTGTACAAATTTGCAATACTTCAATTGTGCATCATTCGCATACATCCATGTTGTTCATTGGTTGCATTGCTCATTGCATTCTTTCCTTGAAAAAAAAAGAACTTAATCATTGTTATAAAAAAGAAAAAAAACATGCTTTACGGTGCCCTCACCGAACTTGTGCTAGAGCTACAGTAATGGGTGAACTAGAGGAGATACAAGAGAAGATGAAGGCCGACATGGAGGCCATGAAAGAGCAAATGGCCGCAATGATGGAGGCCATGATGAGCGTGAAGAAGATAATGGAAGCCAATGCAGTTGCAATTGCCGCTACCAGCGTTGTTGCTAAGGTGAACCCGACGTCCCCATCTGGCCTCAACCAAATGAATCATCCGACCTTAGATATGGTAGGCAAAGATTTGGGAAGTAGGGACGGCCTCCATGATGTGCAAAATCCAAACAAGCACGCCTTCCCGCCACAAGGCCTGCCTCCCAACTATACACCGCCCAATGTGGCGTACACTCTCAATGAGGATGTCAATAACTCCACTCCTATACCCATTGAGAGCCGACAACCCCAAACTGTTCATGCACATGTCTCTTAAACCATGGGGGAGACACATGAAATTCCCCATCACAATCTAGCCAATTTCGAGCCTTGGCTCGGATATGCCACTGAAGGGCAAGCAGTTGGTGGTATACCCCTACAAAACCCTTTGGAGGGCCCTCAATATCACCCACAACTACACCTCTAGCATTCCACAACAAGTAAAAACCCTCATGCTATGGCAGAAATGGGAAAGCTGGATCATCTAAAGGAAAGGCTCAGGGCCATTGAAGGAGGTGAAGATTATTCCTTTGCTAACCTAGAAGAGTTGTTCCCAATACCCAATATCATCACCCCTCTCAAGTTCAAGGTGCTGGACTTTGACAAGTACAAGGGGATTACTTGCCCCAAGAACCATCTAAAGATGTATTGTCGGAAGATGGGGGCATACGCAAAAGATGAGGAATTGTTGATACATTCCTTCCAAGAAAGTCTTACTGGGGTAGTTGTTACCGGGTACACTAACTTGGAACCTTCCCGAGTCCATTCCTGGGAGGACCTAATGGTTGCCTTCATTAGGCAGTGTCGGTATAATGGCTTCGGATAGGATGCAACTACAAAATATGTGCAAAAAAAAGGGGCACGGATCTTTCAGAGAATACGCCCAAAGGTGGAGAACCCGGCAGTTCAAGTGGCACCTCAATGACGAAAAAATGATGACAATGATTGTAGACACATTACCAGTATTCTACTAGGAAAAATGGTGGGTTACGCACCTTCAAAGCTTTGCGGATTTGGTCTTTGTCAGTGAAAGGATCGATGTGGGTCTGAAAAAAGGCAAATTTAGTCATCCTGCTTGGACGAATGAGAAAACTAGAGCAAATGAAGAGGGTGGGGATGAAGGAGAAGCCCGTGCTGTGACTGCCATTCCTATACAGCCAAGTTTCCCACCAACCCAACAATGTCATTACTCAGCCAATAACCAACCTTCTCCTTACCCACCGCCCAGTCATCCACAAAGGCCATCCCTAAAATCAACCACAAAGCCTACCTACCGCACTTCCAATGACAAACACCACCTTTAGCATAAACCAAAACACCAACCAAGAAATGAATTTTGCAGTGAAAAAGCCTGTAGAATTCACCCCAATTCCAGTGTCCTATGCTAACTTGCTCCCATATCTACTTGATAATTCAATGGTAGCCATAACCCCAGCCAAGGTTCGTCAACCTCCATTTCTCCGAGAATACGACTCGAACGCAACGTGTGCTTGTCACGGAGAAGCCCCGGGGCATTCCATTGAGCATTGTAGGGGCCTGAAGCGTAAGGTGCAAGGTCTAATTGATGCAGGCTGGCTGAAATTTAAGGAGAATCACGTGTAAATCCTGACATTGACAAGAGATGCCACACATGGGGCAATTTTGAAAGCTGTTGTTAGATGTCTCTAAATAACTCATCAGGATTTTCAAGTTTGTACCATTATTGTAAACCACAGTTACAATGTTAAATGAAATGGATAAAGTTGATATCTTTGTCCCTCATCCTCTCACAAACGCATCTTTGCTTATTCAACTTTCACCGGAATGTGGGTGCAAGCCATTGGTCCATTTGCTCAAGCGACCTGTGCTCCTGAGTTTGGACTTCCAAGACCATTCAATCAGAGATTACTCGTCTTACACGTTGGGGGGGGGGGCTGCCGTAAAACAACGTGTAAAGTTCAAAACAAATAAGTTTCAAAATAAAAAAAAAAGAGAAGCATTTGATTGACTGTTGTTTTCAAGACGTCCATGTGACCTAATTCCGGAAAGTTTGTCTTTTTAGAGAGAAGTGAGTTATCAAGAATAGGATGTTGGCCTTAGTTACCTTAAGAAAAAGGGGGGTTGAATTAAGATACAAAGATTATTCCCCAATTAAACTTTCACTCTCTCTTTTCGGATTAACAATGCACACAGGGACAACCCTTCCCTTGTGTTCAAGAATCCCCTACAACAAGAGAGCCACGGTCTCTTAATCCCTTTTCAGAAATAAGAAGAAGAGAAGAAGAGATCTCTCTTAAAAGAGATAGATTGTACAGTGAAGATCAATCAAAATTCCTTATTGAATATGCAAGTGGTTGACCAAGGAATCTTTTTGAGAGGATAAAACATTTCAGTTCAGAAAAACTCTTAATCTTTTGAGAGGATAAAACTTTTTGGCAATGAAAACTCTCTTTAGATTCGTGTTTCCAAGTTACATATAAATAGACCTTTGATGGCCATTCATAAAACATTTGATAGATGTGACTCTTGGAAATTATTTTCTGAAAATCCCCTCTGGTAATCGATTACAAGACTTGTGTAATCAATCGATTACAAGACTTGTGTAATCGATTACAGGTTTTAAAAATTTGAATTAAAACGTTCAATAAACTGTTGGTAATCAATTACCATCCATGTGTAATCAATTACACATTATAAATTTTGAATTCAAATTTCTAGTGACTGTAATAAACATTTTCAACTGCCGGTAATCGATTACCATAGAGAAAATCTCAATTTGAAATGATAGAATTCTTTGGTCAAACCTTTTGTATTTTCAATTTGGAAACTTCTTCCTACAGATTCTAGAGATCAACTTGATCATATATCTTGATTTTCTTGGATTCTTGTCTTGAGTAAAACTTAGAAGCACTTGATCCTTTAGCATCATCAAGACATCAAAACATCTTGCTTCTACATAGGAGTCATTTGACTTAATCCATCAACTGAAAGATCCTTCAACTATTTCTCGTCCTTGGAAAATTCTTTTTGCAAGAATCAACTGCATCTTTCATTCTTCCTCACTGCGAGGTTGTGAAAACAAGACAACAATTGGTACCTCTAAGCCCTACACTGGGGCAATGAAAGGCCCCATGCATAAACCTCAAACGAACCTAGGGGCAGATTAGAAGTTCTCACCCAATAGGTTCCTTGCTACAAGGTCATGACGAAAGACAACGATTGTACCTCAAAGCCCTACACTGGGGCAATGAAAGGCACCATGCAAAAACCTCAAGCGAACCTAGGGGCAGATTAGAAGTTTTCACCCAATAGGTTCCCAGCTACAAGGTCATGACAAAAGATAACAATTGGTACCTCAAAGCCTTACACTGTGGCAATGAGGGGCATCGTGCATGAGCCTCAAGTGAACATAGGGGCAGATCAAAAGTTCTCACCCGTCGATGTTTTTAAACAAGAAAAAAAAGGGAGACAATCCTAGAATTTCAATAGATTGATTAAACGTCAAACGGCTCCATTCCCGTCACTCCAAAATGGTCAAGTGACTAAATCAAACAAAATATACACTCTGAGGGAGTTCCCAGAGGGATTTGCAAAAGATAGGATAAGGTTGCATGAATTATCACCTTTTTCAAAAGGACAGTCAATCTGTGTTTTCCAAAAAGATTAAATCAAAATCAAAATCACAAAATAGGGAAAGAATGTCATGAACATTGTGCAACTTTCCATTGCATTGCATTGTTTCATATGGGGTCAGCGTTACCAAATTTCACAACAAAGGTTGCATGCGTCTGCATCCCTAAATATCATGTTAATTGCATAGATTTCCTACATCTCGTGTCCAATCTTGTTGGATGACCGGCCCTCTCGATGGGCCGACCTCTTGTTTTCTCATAAAGGTGGACCCTTGGGTACTAGTACCTATCTTCTTCAGAGGGCTACATGTCCTCGCCATTAGAGGACTACACGTCCTCGCCTTCAAAGGGCTGCACACCCTCGCCTTCAGAGGACTACACGTCTTCAACTTCAGAGGACTACACATCCTCGTCGTCAAAGGGTCATGTACCTTCACCTTTGTAGGGCTACACGCCCTCACCTTCAGAGGACTACACGTCCTCGCCTTTTGAGGACTACACGTCCTCGCCATCAGAGGACTACATGTCCCCCATTTTCAAAGGGCGACACGCCCTCACCTTTAGAGGACTGCACGTCCTCGCCATCATAGGGCTACACTCCCTCGCCTTCAAAAGGCGGCACGTCCTGAACTTCAGAAGGCTGCACACCCTCGCCTTTAGAAGGCTACGCGTCCTCATATTCAGTGTGCTCCATATCCACACCTTAAGAGAATATAAGGTCCTTTGCCCTTAGATGCTTAACCGAGACTTGCGCTCCCGGTTAAGGGGCCGGTAGTTTCCTTTTATCAGTTCCTGGGTCACCCCTTGATATTAGAGGGCAACCAACTGTACGAGCACATCCAGAGAGGGAGGCTATCACACATCTACTATGCATACCGGGGCAAGATTTCACCCGTGCCGCTGCAAAAAGACGAGTGTGGATCATGCGCACCAAGATGACCACTTTTACATGGATATGGATGACGTTGCTATTTAGTAACATTCTGCCCGGCGACCACAATGCCAATCTCCCCCTGCAGATGTATCGGTTGGTCTGTGCCGTCATGACATAGGTAAGTATGCACATGGTTCAATTGATTTCTGATGTCATCTATTGTTTGCAGGGATCGCGCCCACAAGACGCCCAGTGGGCCCGAAGAAGTCCAACAGGGCCCTGGGGTTTCCAGCTCTGCTTACGAGCCTCTGTCAGCCCTATAGGGTGCCCGTTCCCCCTGCGAGGTCATGCCATCGTGACATAGGTAAGTATACATATGGTTCAACTGATTTCTGATACCATCTATTGTTTGCAGGAATGGCACCCACAAAGACACCCAGTGGACCCGGAGAAGTCCAACAGGGCCCTGGGGTTTCTAGCTCTAGTTACGGGCCTCTGTAGTCCTACAGGGTGCCCGTTCCCCCCGGCAAGGTCACATCATCATAGGTAAGTATGCACATCGCTCAACTGATTTCTGATTTCATCTATTGTTTGCAGGGATCACGCCTGCAAGACACCCAGTGGACTCGAAGAAGTCCAACAGGGTCTTGAAGTTTTCAAGCTCTAATTACGGGTCTTTGTCAGTTCTACGGAGTGCCTGTCACCTCCAGCAAGGGCATCAGGCCCCCTACTAATCGAGCTTTCATCAAGAAGTACTGCGTCCCTAGGCAGGCACAGGGCGGAATACCACAACAGCCTGGGGATGGCCGGCAGCGGGCAACAGACGCACCGCCGTCACCTCTAGAGTTCACCTCAGCTCATCCACAAAATGGTTAGAGCGTTGCTTACGACCCATGGCCGACCAATAAGCGACCAAGTCCAGAGCCAAAGGTAAGCAAAGTACTAGGTCCGTGACCGACAAGCCATCACGCGTCCAGCTCAAGACGTTAAAGAAGCGCTACTAGGAGGCAACCTAGTACCTTTTAAATCTCTTCTTGTTATTTGATCACCTTTGTTTCTCAAGTAATAGTAGGACACACCTAGTTGCTCTTGATCCTAGGAATTTAAATAAAACAAGCACAAGCTCGGAAGGTAGTCATACCTCACACAAAATATATATATGTATGTTTAGGTAGCAAAATATCTTGGATATGCATGTATATAGCAAAAATATCTCACAAAACATATATATGTATGTTTAGGTAGCAAGATACCTGGGACATGCATGTATGTAGCAAAATACTTCACAAAAATATATGTATGTTTAGGTAGCAAAATACCTCATGGGAAAAAAGAGAGCAAAAAGAGAGCGAGCAAGAAAAGAATAAGAAGGAAGAAAAAAAAAATAAAAAATAAAGAATAATAAAGGTTGTCTAGCTAAAAAACAACATGCTTGTGAAAAGAGATAATTTCCAACTTTTCTTTGAAAGATTTTACTGATCATAACTAGTTTTTGAAAGAATGTGTATACACCTGAAGGGTGAATGCTGTGAAAATTTTCCCGGACGCCCAAAATGGACTCAGATGAATGCACAAATTGATAAAAGAACATATTTTGGAAATACTGGGTTGACTTAAAAATAGAGGAAAATAAATCCTGAGCCCTAGTGTCACATGACCATAAAAACTTGATGCTTGAGTGTCCACATGGGTGCATGCATGACCAGTTTTGCATAAAAATTTCCTAATCATCATTTGTTGCATGTGTATCATGGGAATAATGTGGGGACATCCCCTTTATCCCTGAACCGCTGGCCAAATCCTGACATGTATCATGACCAGCCGTTCTACAAGCCTTGAGCCAAAATCCCAACTTACCATAAACCTTGACCCCGGGTGAGAATGTCAATCCTTGCCCTCGAAAAAAAAAACACAAAGAGAAGGAAAATTCCCAATCCAAGAAAGGGAGAAGACACAAAAAGAAAAGAAAATTCCCAAACCAAGAAAGGGAGAAGACACAAAAAAGAAAGAAAATTCCCAATGAAAGAATGGGAGAAAGCAAAGAAAAGAAAGAAAAATTCTCGATCAAGGATCGGAAGAAAAAGAAATATGCAGAAAGGTCTTTGGACCAGACAATATCTGAACAGTACAGAATTGTCACCAAGTAACCAAGAAAAAGGAAACCACGACCCAAAGTGGTCCTCTCCCTTTGATTGCCAACCAAAATCCTGTGCGCTAGAGACTTTCTCGCCACGCACTAAACAAACACAGAAAAGGAAAAGGCAGAAACACTCAAAGCCAAATTTCCCACCAAGAAAAAACAAACCATTCCCAAGAAAAAGTCCTATTGATCCATGATCACGCATGTAATCTTTGATTTGATAGGAAATGATTTGCAAAATCAAGTCATGACATATCTATGGTTCGGAATTAGGATAAAACACTTACTTGTGTGAGATTGATACACTTTGAGTGATTTTCTCCTATCTTTGTTGGACCCAGTGTTTCCTCTAAATGGTCGTTTAGAAATGAAATGCTAACATCCAAAATCTCATTTACGGTTATGAGAAAATTTCATTAGCATACTCTCCTTCCCCGATAGACACATCATTTTTCATCAAAAAAAGCATATGTTGCTCTGATCAGTTGGAAGTTTTGTCTCTTTACTGAAGCATGTTCGCATTTTAGTGAAGAAAACACTGAGACTATTTTTAGTCTCACAGTTATCAAGAACTACGTAGGTCTGAGTTCCTCATCACAAATTGAGGATACGTAGGAGCAAAAGCCCTGCTTTTGTCGACCACCCCACTTTTTGTTACCGTGTCCCAAGAGACCGGTGGCATGCAGAGCCACATGACCGTGGGATCCCCAGATTCATGTTCTTTTATGTTTCATCCTTTATCATTTACATGACTTGAGGGACTAACGTTTGTTTCGTGTTGATTGTCATTTGTTTTGTAAATACATATCGTTTGAGTTGTTACGTCGGTACTTGTTTCATTGTTGTCAATAATGTTTGTTGAAATTCCGGAACCGTGTAGTGTTTTTCATTTAGGAACGTCGTCCTAAAAATAAAATGAACCAAAAATCCTAATAAAAAGAAAGAAGCGTTGTGAATAAAAGTCATGTTCATAAAGAAAAGAAAAAGGTTTTTATCTATACATGTATGTAAAAGGAAAATGTGTATAGAAGGTCTTTGTGTGTAAATGATGCGTGGAAAGGAATTCTTGTGTGTGTGAGCAACGAGTGTATATGAAGAAACTTTTGTGTGAACCATAAGTGTGTGTTGGGAAAAAGGAAAAATCTTTGAATGTAAATAGGGTTTGTATATAGACCGTGTGACGTAAAAAGAAGAGTTCTAATGCGTGTACAGAAAAAGTTTGTCATGTATAAAAATATAGATGTACAAAGAAAGGTTTTCCTCATAAAGGACCATAGGTGTATAGTTGTAGTGAACGTATATAAAAATAAAACAAAAAAGTAAAGAGAAAGAAAGACCGCGAAGGTCGACATGTTATAGTTAAGAAGTATAAATCATTCGTAAAGAGCAAACGCATCTTCTGGAAACAAGGGACAGATGCTAAGAGTTTATTTTCCGGAATGAACCGAGATAAGGATGGATGAATTCATTGAACTGATGAAAGAACATAACTTGGAAACGTTGGGTCTGTCTGTGTAAATTCCCAACCGTAGTATCACAATGCCATAAAAGGGATGCTTGAGTGCCCACCTGGCTGTAGCCATGACTAATTTTGCACGTTGTTTTCAAATCATCATTGTCACGCGTGCCTTATGGAGTGATAGGGGAGTTCGGCCCGAGACTGACACCTTGACACCCAAATTTGTTTCGCCCCAGATATCAAGATTGGGTTCCCACGATAAAAGACCCCATTGAGACATAACCTTAGACCTTTTTGAACCTTGGCCTGTAAAAAAAGAACCCTCATTCCTTCCCCCGAAGCAAAGGACAGTGGAATCTCCTCAAGGGAGAGCGAATAGAATGCTAAAACCCGATTTCCCAAGGAAAGGGATGGGGAAGGAGAAGTAAAAAGAAAAAAGAAGGAAGAAATGGAAAGAAAGAAAAAGAAAAAGATGAAAATCAAGAAAAGAACAGAAGAAAGGAAAGAATGATTCCCGATCAAAGGTCGAAAAGAAGTGAAAAGGGAAAAGAAGCAATTCTCGATCAATGAAAGAAAGAAGACAGAAATTCTTCAAAGCCAGATTGCCACTCAAAATCATTCTTGACTGGCAATATCCCACCCCACATGAACAAAGAGGAAAAGACCGAAACACCCAGCTTCCTCTCCAAAAACGCTGACCTCGAGAAAATCCTATTGGTCCGTGATCGTACGTTTGATCTATGATTCGATAGGAAGTCGCGTGCAAAATAGAGTCATGGTGCAGTTATGGTTTGGGAATAGGATAAGACACTTGCCTTGTGAGTTTTATACACTATGAGTGATTTATTTTTAGCTTAGCCCCATGTTTCCCCTGCGTGTTCATTTGAAAGCTAGTAGTTGACATCCTACCCTTCGTTCTCGGTTACAGGGAAGATTACCCTTGGCACAAGTATATTGTTTCTCTAAGATGTGGTGCTCTCGCGAATGATTTATTTTTCTTTGCAAAAAGCATGTTATCCTTTTAGGTGGAAAAACCCGGTGGACCGTTCGGTCCCGCCAACACCCTTTTTCGGAGCCACATGAATGTTATTGCTTAGGGCTGTTCATGTGTCCTCCACTTTCGAGTTTGGAGCTGTGTTTCATGATTGCCTAAGTGAGGACCCTCAAGGCAATCCTCCATTCTCACCCTTTTTCGAAGCCACATGAATGTTATTGCTTAGGGCTGTTCATGTGTCCTCCACTTTCGAGTTTGGAGCTGTGTTTCATGATTGCCTAAGTGAGGACCCTCAAGGCAATCCTCCATTCTCACCCTTTTTCGGAGCCAAAAAATGTAATTGCTTAGGGCTGTTCATGTGTCCTCCACTTTCGAGTTTGGAGCTGTGTTTCATGATTGCCTAAGTGAGGACCCTCAAGGCAATCCTCCATTCTCACCCTTTTTCGGAGCCACATGAATGTTATTGCTTAGGGCTGTTCATGTGTCTTCCATTATCAAGCACGAAGTCTCTGGTAACTAGGAAACACGTTATTCTGTTGTTTTCCAGATCGGTTTCTTCGCCAAATATGTGTATATGTGTATGTGTGTATATGTATATTATGTTTTCCGGATCGGTTCTTCGGCAAATAGGGTATAGGGTATAGTATATATATTTGTGTTCTGTTGTGTAGTATTTTGTTTTGTGCAGAAGAAAAAAGAAGGAGTAGAGACGAGAGTAGTCGTCACGGAAAGGGCAGGGCGGACGAAATCAGTGTCCTATCTTTGCTTTCCTCTTATCTCCGATGAGAGGTAAGTAAAGAGGGGCAACTGTCATACCCTAATTACGTCCGGGGATTATTACTTGATGACATGCAATAAATGAAGTCCCGAGACGTCTCAGAAATCAAAAGGAAGCAGGCTTGCGCGATCCGTGAAATTCCGTAATGTGGCGGAAATCGAAAAGAGGTGTTTTTGCGCAATCCGTGAGTTTCCGTAACTTCTTTGAAAGCTAAAAAAGAGTAAATACATAATCCATAAGGATTCGTAACCTTGCGGAAGGAAAATAAGTATCGTTACGAAATTCGTAAAGTTTCGTAACGTTACGGAAAAAGAATTACCAAAAAAATAGAAGAGGGTGCATTTAGTAAAAGGGGGGTGCAAATAGCAACCGGGCCCACTTGGGCCCTCCAGAAGATTCCTCCAAAAGGCTGTTGCTTCAGGAGGAAGCAACCTTGCTCGCCTGGGCGAGCTGGGTGGCAAGCTTCTCCCCTATTTTGCTATAAATAGGGGGAGAAGTGAAGAAGAAAAGGGTTCAGCCTTCTTGGCACTTCTCTCTCTCTCTCGAAATTGCTGAGGAAAATTGTTTTCGTGAAGAAAATCCAAGCCGAGGCGCTTCCGTAACGTTTCCGTGAGTAATTACGCGAAGATTCTCGACCGTTCTTCAAGATTCATCGTTCGTTCTTCGTTTTGTTCAGTCTTCAACGGGTAAGTACCTCAAACCGAGCTTTTCAATTCATTCTATGTACCCGTGGTGGTCCACATTTTGTTTCATGTATTTTTATTCTCGTTTTCATTTGCTTTTTATACCCCCTTTTGACGTGCTTAAGCCATTTATTTAAGTCATTTCTCGCTTAATCTAAAAATAAAATAAATTTCCACCGATCATTTGAATTGTATCATCCGTTAATCTTGGTTAAGATGAATTCCGACCGTTCGGTCGTGCCGTAACCACGTTGGAAATCAAAAAAGAGGTAAAATAATAATATAATAATAAAAAAATACCTTTTAGTGAAATAAAAGCGAAAGATCAATCGGACGTTTTCTCTTTGGGATTTCTCATTCTTAAATTGAATTGACTAATAACTAAAGTGAAACTAAGGCTAAAATCAACTCGCCTAGTCAAGCTCGTCCACAAAAATAGGGTTTTTGAAAGTTTATCATTTCAGTTTCTTACTAAGTAAAAAGGATCATTTTTAAGGTCCAACGCCTTAAAATGATCACCTTTCAAGTAAAAAGAATCACTTGATTCACGCATAAGAAAGAACTACGTAGGTCTGATTTCCTCTCCAAAGGAGGGTACGTAGGAGCAAAAGCCCCACTTTTGTCGACCTCAAAAAATAAAAAGAAATAAAAGTTAAGATAACACAATTCCACAATTCTAAAAAAAAGGCTGTTGTCCTTCGAGACAAACGTAAGAGGTGCTAATACCTTCCTCGAGCGTAAATATAACTCCCGAACTTAGAATTTTCATTTTGACCGGTTTCCTTCGGTTTTCCCAACGTTTTCCACAAATAAACATTGGTGACGACTCCGCGCACCTTTCCTCCTTTGGAAAGCGCACCCGTGAGCCTCGCCCTCGCTCGCCCGCGAAGGGCACGTTGCGACAGGTTCTTTCTGCGAACAATTTGGTCTACCGGTCTGTCCAAAGCAAAAGAAAAAACAATCTTCAAGAAAAGAAATCCATGAGAATAAACTGGTCAATACAAAGAGATTTCCAAGGAGGAGATACTCACACAAACCATCAACCAGTAGAGAAATAGAAAATCCTAGACAAAAAACAAAATCAAAAATAACGTGCTACAATTGTGGAAAACAAGGCCACATCAGCAAATATTGTAGACTAAAAAAGAAGTTAAGAAACCTCAACCTAGAACCAGCAATTGAAGAACAAATAAACAATTTGCTTATAGAAACCTCAAAGGAAGAAACAGAAACGTCATCCTCCGAGCCTTCCGATGAAAACCTAAATCTAATCCAACAAGATGACCAACTATCATCAACAGATGATGATGATGGGCAAATCAATACTCTAACGAGAGAACAAGATCTCTTGTTTGAAGCAATCAATTCCATACCTGACCCCCAGCAAAAGAAGGTTTTCCTGGAAAAACTCAAGAAAACATTAGAGGTAAAACCTAGACAAAAGGATTTTATCACAAACAACAAATTTGATGTAAGTAACATACTCAAGAGATTAGAAAATTCTTCAACCAAACCAACAACAATCCAAGATCTCCAAACAGAGATTAACAATCTAAAAAGAGAGGTAAAAGAACTTCGTCAACAACAAGAAATTCATCAGATCATTCTTTCTCAACTTGAGGAAGATAGTTATTCTGAAAGCGCCAACAACAGTGAGGAAAACCAACCAGAAAATTTAGAAGATGACATGTTTATAGGATTAATCAACAAGATTAAAATCCAAAAATTCTACATAAATATAAAAATAATTATTAATGATTTCGTTTTAGAAACAATGGCCCTATTTGACACAGGGGCTGATTCAAACTGCATTTTAGAAGGATTAATTCCTACAAAATTCTTTGAGAAAACCTCAGAAAAATTAAGTACGGCAAACGGCTCAAAACTAAAAATTAATTTTAAGCTATCAAATGCAATCATTGAAAACCAAGGTCTTAAGATTAACACAAACTTTCTTCTGGTAAAAAACCTTAAGAATGAAGTAATCTTAGGAACGCCCTTCATTAGAGTCCTGTTTCCCATCCAAATATCTAATGAAGGAATAACCACAAATTATTTAGGAAGAAAAATTACATTTAACTTTTCTACTAAACCAATTTCCAGAAATATAAATCTTATAGAAAATAAGATTAATCAAATTAACTTCTTAAAAGAAGAGGTATCTTTTAATAATATTCAGATACAACTGGGAAAACCCCAAGTAAAAAAAAATTCAATCTTTATTAAATCATATTGAATCGACCGTCTGTTCTGAATTGCCACATGCATTTTGGGACAGAAAGAAACATATTGTTGATCTCCCTTATGAGAAAGACTTTAGGGAAAAACAAATTCCCACAAAAGCCAGACCAATCCAAATGAATGAAGAACTTCTTCAATACCGTCAAAAGGAAATCAAGGATTTGCTTGATAAAGGCCTAATCCGGAAAAGCAAGAGCCCATGGTCTTGTGCGGCTTTTTATGTCAACAAACAATCTGAGATTGAGCGTGGAACACCCCGCTTAGTCATAAATTACAAACCACTAAATCAAGCATTACAATGGATTAGATATCCTATTCCAAACAAAAAAGATTTGCTTAACAGATTAAATTCTGCAAAGATATTTTCAAAATTTGATATGAAATCTGGATTTTGGCAAATCCAAATCCAAGAATCAGATAGGTACAAAACAGCGTTTACTGTACCTTTCGGGCAATATGAATGGAACGTGATGCCATTCGGACTGAAGAATGCCCCTTCAGAATTTCAAAAAATTATGAACGATATTTTTAATCCCTATTCAAAATTTGTCATTGTCTACATAGATGATGTTTTAATCTTTTCCCAAAACATTGACCAACATTTCAAACATCTCCAAACCTTCATCCATATCATCAAACAAAATGGTTTGGCAGTCTCCAAATCAAAAATCAATCTTTTCCAAACACGAATTCGATTCCTTGGTCACCATATTTATCAAGGTACAATCGTTCCAAATCTAAATACCTATTCCACAATCCAGATCTTGAAGGTTATGCAGCCACGACATGATGGCTCAAACTTAAACCAACCCAAAAAATTTTCTTCACCATTTGACCCTGCAGGATATAATTATTGGGATTACATTGATGCCTGGACCAATGTGTTCTGGCATCAAAATAGTAAATTCAAGCATTCATGGCTGATTTACTTCAAAAATAATACTGCGTATAATTTTCCAAATTGGTTCCTCCAATGGTGGAACTACATCGGACCAATTCCACAAATATTTCCAGAAGAAGTCCAACAGGGATTCCAACAATTCAACAAGCTCTATAATAGCAAGGAATCACGTATTCCTTGATAAATATGGTGACCAAGGAATCGAATTCGTGTTTGGAAAAGATTGATTTTTGATTTGGAGACTGCCAAACCATTTTGTTTGGTGATATGGATGAAGGTTTGGAGATGTTTGAAATGTTGGTCAATGTTTTGGGAAAAGATTAAAACATCATCTATGTAGACAATGACAAATTTTGAATAGGGATTAAAAATATCGTTCATAATTTTTTGAAATTCTGAAGGGGCATTCTTCAGTCCGAATGGCATCACGTTCCATTCATATTGCCCGAAAGGTACAGTAAACGCTGTTTTGTACCTATCTGATTCTTGGATTTGGATTTGCCAAAATCCAGATTTCATATCAAATTTTGAAAATATCTTTGCAGAATTTAATCTGTTAAGCAAATCTTTTTTGTTTGGAATAGGATATCTAATCCATTGTAATTCTTGATTTAGTGGTTTGTAATTTATGACTAAGCGGGGTGTTCCACGCTCAATCTCAGATTGTTTGTTGACATAAAAAGCCGCACAAGACCATGGGCTCTTGCTTTTCCGGATTAGGCCTTTATCAAGCAAATCCTTGATTTCCTTTTGACGGTATTGAAGAAGTTCTTCATTCATTTGGATTGGTCTGGCTTTTGTGGGAATTTGTTTTTCCCTAAAGTATTTCTCATAAGGGAGATCAACAATATGTTTCTTTCTGTCCCAAAATGCATGTGGCAATTCAGAACAGACAGTCGATTCAATATGATTTAATAAAGATTGAATTTTTTCTTTTACTTGGGGTTTTCCCAGTTGTATCTGAATATTATTAAAAGATACCTCTTCTTTTAAGAAGTTAATTTGATTAATCTTATTTTCTATAAGATTTATATTTCTGGAAATTGGTTTAGTAGAAAAGTTAAATATAATTTTTCTTCCTAAATAATTTGTGGTTATTCCTTCATTAGATATTTGGATGGGAAACAGGGCTCTAATGAAGGGCGTTCCTAAGATTACTTCATTATTAAGGTTTTTTACCAGAAGAAAGTTTGTGTTAATCTTAAGACCTTGGTTTTCAATGATTGCATTTGATAGCTTAAAATTAATTTTTAGTTTTGAGCCGTTTGCCGTACTTAATTTTTCTGAGGTTTTCTCAAAGAATTTTGTAGGAATTAATCCTTCTAAAATGCAGTTTGAATCAGCCCCTGTGTCAAATAGGGCCATTGTTTCTAAAACGAAATCATTAATAATTATTTTTATTTTTATGTAGAATTTTTGGATTTTAATCTTGTTGATTAATCCCATAAACATGTCATCTTCTAAATTTTCTGGTTGGTTTTCCTCACTGTTGTTGGCGCTTTCAGAATCACTATCTTCCTCAAGTTGAGAAAGAATGATCTGATGAATTTCTTGTTGTTGACGAAGTTCTTTTACCTCTCTTTTTAGATTGTTAATCTCTGTTTGGAGATCTTGGATTGTCGTTGGTTTGGTTGAAGATTTTTCTAATCTCTTGAGTATGTTACTTACATCAAATTTGTTGTTTGTGATAAAATCCTTTTGTCTAGGTTTTACCTCTAATGTTTTCTTGAGTTTTTCCAAGAAAACCTTCTTTTCCTGGGGGTCAGGTATGGAATTGATTGCTTCAAACAAGAGATCTTGTTCTCTCGTTAGAGTATTGATTTGCCCATCATCATCATCATCTGTTGATGATAGTTGGTCATCTTGTTGGATTAGATTTAGGTTTTCATCGGAAGGCTCGGAGGATGACGTTTCTGTTTCTTCCTCTGAGGTTTCTATAAGCAAATTGTTTATTTGTTCTTCAATTGCTGGTTCTAGGTTGAGGTTTCTTAACTTCTTTTTTAGTCTACAATATTTGCTGATGTGGCCTTGTTTTCCACAATTGTAGGACGTTATTTTTGATTTTGTTTTTTGTCTAGGATTTTCTATTTCTCTACTGGTTGATGGTTTGTGTGAGTATCTCCTCCTTGGAAATCTCTTTGTATTGACCGGTTTATTCTCATGGATTTCTTTTCTTGAAGATTGTTTTTTCTTTTGCTTTGGACAGGCCAGTAGACCAAATTGTTCACAGAAAGAACCTGTCGCAACGTGCCCTTCGCGGGCAAGCGAGGGCGAGGCTCACGGGTGCGCTTTCCAAAGGAGGAAAGGTGCACGGAGTCGCCACCAACGTTTATTTGTGGAAAACGTCGGGAAAACCGAAGGAAACCGGTCAAAATGAAAATTCTAAGTTCGGGAGTTATATTTATGCTTGAGGAAGGTATTAGCACCTCTTACGTTTGTCTCGAAGGACAACAGCCTATTTTTTAGAATTGTGGAATTGTGTTATCTTAACTTTTATTTCTTTTTATTTTTTGAGGTCGACAAAAGTGGGGCTTTTGCTCCTACGTACCCTACTTTGGAGAGGAAATCAGACCTACGTAGTTCTTTCTTATGCGTGAATCAAGTGATTCTTTTTACTTGAAAGGTGATCATTTTAAGGCGTTGGACCTTAAAAATGATCCTTTTTACTTAGTAAGAAACTGAAATGATAAACTTTCAAAAACCCTATTTTTGTGGACGAGCTTGACTAGGCGAGTTGATTTTAGCCATAGTTTCACTTTAGTTATTAGTCAATTCAATTTAAGAATGAGAAATCCCAAAGAGAAAACGTCCGATTGATCTTTCGCTTTTATTTCACTAAAAGGTATTTTTTTATTATTATATTATTATTTTACCTCTTTTTTTATTTCCAACGTGGTTACGGCACGACCGAACGGTCGGAATTCATCTTAACCAAGATTAACGGATGATACAATTCAAATGATCGGTGGAAATTTATTTTATTTTTAGATTAAGCGAGAAATGACTTAAATAAATGGCTTAAGCACGTCAAAAGGGGGTATAAAAAGCAAATGAAAACGAGAATAAAAATACATGAAACAAAATGTGGACCACCACGGGTACATAGAATGAATCGAAAAGCTCGGTTTGAGGTACTTACCCGTTGAAGACTGAACAAAACGAAGAACGAACGATGAATCTTGAAGAACGGTCGAGAATCTTCACGTAATTACTCACGGAAACGTTACGGAAGCGCCTCGGCTTGGATTTTCTTCACGGAAACAATTTTTCTCAGCAATTTCGAGAGAGAGAGAAGTGCCAAGAAGGCTGAACCCTTTTCTTCTTCACTTCTCCCCCTATTTATAGCAAAATCGGGGAGAAGCTTGCCACCCAGCTCGCCCAGGCGAGCAAGGTTGCTTCCTCCAGAAGCAACAGCCTTCTGGAGGAATCTTCTAGAGGGCCCAAGTGGGACTGGTTGCTATTTGCACCCCCCCTTTTTACTAAATGCACCCCTTCTATTTTTTTGGTAATTCTTTTTCCGTAACGTTACGAAACTTTACGAATTTCGTAACGATACTTATTTTCCTTCCGCAAGGTTACGAATCCTTATGGATTATGTATTTACTCTTTTTTAGCTTTCGAAGAAGTTACGGAAACTCACGGATTGCGCAAAAACACCTCTTTTCGATTTCCGCCACATTACGGAATTTCACGGATCGCGCAAGCCTGCTTCCTTTTGATTTCTGAGACGTCTCGGGACTTCATTTATTGCATGTCATCAAGTAATAATCCCCGGACGTAATTAGGGTATGACAGTTGCCCCTCTTTACTTACCTCTCATCGGAGATAAGAGGAAAGCAAAGATAGGACACTGATTTCGTCCGCCCTGCCCTTTCCGTGATGACTACTCTCGTCTCTACTCCTTCTTTTTCCTTCTGCACAAAACAAAATACTAACAACAACAAGAACAACAAATATAATATACATATACACATATACACATATTTGGCGAAGGCATGTAGCCCTCTAAGGGTGAGGACTTGTAGTCCTCTGAAGGTGAGGACATGCAGTCCTCTGAAGGCGAGGACGTGCAGTCCTCTGAAGGTGAGGACGTGCAGTCCTCGGAAGGTGAGGGCGTGTAGCCCTACGAAGGCAAGGACGTGTAGTCCCCTGATGGTGAGGGCGTGTGGCCCTCTGAAGGCGAGGACGAGCAGCCCTCTGAAGACGAGGGTACTAGTACCCAAGGTTCCACCCTTATGAGAAAGCAAGAGATTGACTCATTGAGAGGGCCGATCACCCCAAATTCAAAAGATTGGACATTAGATGTAGGAAATCTATGCAGTTAACATGATTTTTAGGGATGCAGATGCATGCAACCTTTGTTGTGAAATTTGGTAAATGCGGACCTCATATGAAACAATGCCATGCAATGGAAAGTTGTACAATGTTCATGACATTCTTTCCCTATTTTGTGATTTTGATTTAAATTTTTTTTTGGAAAACACAGATTGACTGTCCTTTTGAAAGAGGCGATAATTCATGCAACCTTATCCTATCTTTGTAAATCTCTCCGGGAACTCCCTCGGAGTGTTTGATTTAGTCACTTGACCATTTTGGAGTGACGGCAATGGAGCCGTTTGACGTTTAATCAATCCACTGAAATTCCAAGGTTTGTCTCCTTGTTTTTGTTTAAAAACATTGACGGGTGAGAACTTTTGATCTGCCCCTATGTTCACACGATGCCCCTCATTGCCCCAGTGTAAGGCTTTGAGGTACCAATTGTTATCTTTCGTCATGACCTTGTAGCTGGGAACCTATTGGGTGAGAACTTCTAATCTGCCCCTAGGTTCACTTGAGGTTTTTGCATGGTGCCTTTCATTGCCCAGTGTAAGGCTTTGAGGTACCAATCGTTGTCTTTCGTCATGACCTTGTAGCAAGGAACCTATTGGGTGAGAACTTCTAATCCACCCTTAGGTTCGCTTGAGGTTTATGCATGGTGCCTTTCATTGCCCCACTGTAGGGCTCTAAGGTATCCATCGTTGTTTTGTTTTCACAACCTTGTAGCATGGGAGAATGAAAGAAGCAATTGATTTTTGCAAAAAGAATTTTCCAAGGACGAGAAATAGTTGAAGGATTTTTTCAGTTGATGGATTAAGTCAAATGACTCCTATGTAGAAGCAAGATGTTTTGATGTTTTGATGATGCCAAAGGATCAAGTGCTTCTAAGTTTTATTCAAGACAAGAATCCAAGAATCCAAGAAAATCAAGATATATGATCAAGTTGATCTCTAGAATCTTAGGAAGAAGTTTCCAAATTGAAAAAGCAAATGGTTTGGCCAAAGAATTCTATCTAAATCATTTCAAATTGCGATTTACTCTCTAGTAATCGATTACTAGCAGCTGAAAATGTTTATAACAGTCACTAGAAATTTGAATTCAAAATTTATAATGTGTAATTGATTACACATGGATGGTAATTGATTACCAGCAATTTATTGAATGTTTTAATTCAAATTTTAAAGCCTGTAATCGATTACACAAGTCTTGTAACCGATTACCAGAGGGGATTTTCAGAAAATAATTTCCAAGAGTCACATCTATTCAAATGGTTTATGAATGGCCATCAAAGGTGACTTGGAAACACGAATTTAAAGAGAGTTTTCATTGCCCAAAAAGTTTTATCCTCTCAAACGATTAAGAGTTTTTTCTGAACTGAAATGTCTTATCCTCTCAAAAAGATTCCTTGGTCAACCACTTGCATATTCAATAAGGAATTTTGATTGATCTTCATTGTACAATCTATCTCTTTCAAGAGAGATTTATTCTTCTCTTCTTCTTACTTATGAAAAGGGATTAAGAGACCGAGGGTCTCTTATTGTAGAGGATTCCTGAACACAAGGGAAGGGTTGTCCCTATGTGGTTCAGACCTTGTAAAAGGAGTCTTACAAAGAGAGTGGAAAATCTCAAGTGAGTTGCTTGAGGACTGGACGTAGGCACGGGAAGTGGCCGAACCAGTATAAATCAAGTTTGCATTCCTCTCTTCCCTTAAACTTCTCTTATTTTTTGTTATCTATCTTTTGCTTTAAAGAAGTTTATTTTGAATTGTCTTTTGAGTTATTCATGTTAAGGGTGCATTTTTAATCCAAAAAGAGAGAGTGAAAGTTTAATTGGGGAATAGTCTTTGTATCTTAATTCAACCCCCCCCCCCCCCCCTTCTTAAGATAACTAAGGCCATTTGTCCAACATCCTATTCTTGATAACTCACTTCACTCTAAAAAGACAAACTTTCCGGAATGATAAAATGAGGTCTCATGAACATCTTGAAAACACAGTCAATCAAATGCTTTTTTTTTCTGAAACTTATTTTTGCTTTACTTGTCGTTTTACGGCACCCTCACCAAATGTGTAGCACGAGTAATTTCTGATTGAACAGTCTTGGAAGTCAAAACTCAAGAGCGCAGGTCACTTGAGCAAACAGACCGATGGCTTGCACCCACATTCCAGTGAAAGTTGAATAATCAAAGATGTGTATGTGAAAGGATGAGAGAGACAGGGATGTCAAATTCATCCATTTTAGCATTGTAACTGTGGTTTACAATAATGGCATAAACTTGGAAATCCTGATGAGTTATTAACAACAGCTTTCAAAATTGCCCCATGTGTGGTGTCGCTTGTCAATGTCAGGACTCATACGCGATTCTCCTCAAATTTCGGCCAGCCCGCATCAATTTAGACTTTGCACCTTACGCTTCAGGGTCATACAATGCTCAATGGAATGCCCCGGGGCTCCTCCATGATGAGCACACATTGTGTTCGAGTCGTACCCTCGGAAAAATGGAGGTTGAGGAACCTTGGCTGGGATTATGGCTACCATTGAATTATCAAGTAGATATGGGAGCAAGTCAGTATAGGACACCGGAATTGGGGTGAATTCTACAGGCTTTTTCGCTGCAAGTTTTTTTCTCCTTCATTCTCACCCTCTTCATTTGCCCCAGTTTTTTTCTCATTCGTCCAAGCAAGATGATTAAATTTGCCTCTTTTCGGACCCACATCAATCCTTTTGCTGGCGAAGACCAAATCTGTAAAACTTGAAGGTGTGTAACCCACCATTTTTCATAGTAGAACACTGGTAACGTGTCTACTATCATTGTGATAATCTCTTTCTCTGTTATTGGGGGCGCTACTTGAGTTGCCAGGTCTCTTCACCTTTGGGCGTATTCTTTGAAAGATTTGTGCCCCTTTTTTTGCACACTTTCTGTAGTTGCATCCTATCCGGAGCCATATCAGAATTGCACTGATGCTGCCCAATGAATGCAACCATTAGGTTTTTCCAAGAATGGACTCGGGAAGGTTCCAAGTTAGCATACCAGGTAACAGCTACCCCAGTAAGACTTTCTTGGAAGAAATGTATCAATAGTTCCTCATCTTTTGCGTATGTCCCCATCTTCTGACAATACATCTTTAGATGGTTCTTGGGGCAAGTAGTCCCCTTGTACTTGTCAAAGTCCGGCACCTTGAACTTGGGAATGACCATGTTCGGGTACTAGGAACAATTCTTCGAGGTTAGCAAAGGCATAATCTTCGCCTCCTTCAATGTCCTTGAGCCTTTTCTCTATATGATCCAACTTTCCCTTTTCAGCCATAGCAGGAGGGGATCTTCCCACCGCAAAATGCAAGGGTTGTGGTTGTGGGCGAAACTGAGGGCCCTTCAAAGTGTTTGGCATGGGTATACCACCAACTGCTTGCCCTTCAGTGGCATATCCGAGGCAAGGCTCAAAGTCCGCTAGATTGTGGTGGGGAATTTCATGTGTCTCCCCCACGGTTTAAGAGACATGTGCATGATGAGGTTGTCGGCTTTCAATGAGTATGGGAGCGGAGTTATCGACTTCCTCTTTAGGAGTGTACGCCACATTGGGTGGTGTATAGTTGGGAGGCAAGCCATATGGCGGGAAGGCGTGCTTGTTTTGAATTTTCACATAATAAGGGCCGCTCGTACTTCCCAAATCTTTGCCTACCATATCTGAGGTTGGATGATTCATTTGGTTGATGCCAGATGGGGACGTCGGGTTCACCTTAGCAACAGCGCTGGTAGCGGCAACTGCAACCGCATTGGCTTCCATTATCTTCTTCATGCTCATCATGGCCTCCATCATTGTGTCCATTTGCTCTTTCATGGCCTCCTATGTCGGCCTTCATTCTGCTCTTGCACCTCCTCTACTTCACTTATTGCTCTTGCTCTAGCACAGGTTTGGTAAGGGCGTCGTAAAGCGTGTTCTTTTTCTTTTTTATAACAATGATTAAGTTCCCTTTTTTTTCAAGGAAAGAATGCAATGAGCAATGCAACCAATGAACAACATGGATGTATGCGAATGATGCACAGTTGAAGTATTGCGAATTTTTACGCAGGACATGGGGTTGAATTAATTTAGATTTTCAACATGGTCCATGACATCTTCGTCAAGGTGAAACTGGAAGTAACAAGGACATCAACAGTCCTAAATGTGTTTGGCAGTAGATGAAGCAGCGATGTAACTCGATCCATCTTTTGCCCCAATTTTTGAAAGATGGTTACTTCCATACTTCAACTAGACTTGATGAACCTTTTCATAAAAGCATGAGCTTGGTTCAACCCCATAATCCAAGGAATGGCAATTTTGATCGCCAATACTTCAACAACATTTCATAGAGATGAAAGACTCGGGAATACGTATGTCATGCATGAAAAATGTAATTATGACATTGAGATGCCCGAAGAAACATCTTCTCTTAGTTAACCATGTATTAGGTACCATGTTCAATCATTTTGTTTTTAAGTGAAACGAGTTTATGATCCCAACATGGTTGGCTCATGGTACCGAACATATGCAACTAAGAATGTAGTGTGAATTTTCACGCTTCCCTTTTTTTGTTTTTTTGTTTTGCAGAGGAAAATGCAAGGATCATGCATGAGCAAACATGAAAATAAAAGGTATGCAGTTCGTAGAACAAAAAGTATGTTGAACGTGTATGCATGATGATGGAATAACTCATGCAAAATGTGATGCTGGAATATGATAACGGACAAATGCAGGAACGATATGTTCATTATGATGCCATGAAAAGATGCTTATGCGATGCATGATATAAATGCATGCTAGAGATAAAATGTGGGAGTGATTTGATTCGCACTGATCTTTGGAGTAGAAATGCGGGATAAACTCATTTTATTCAGAAAGTTATAACTAGTCAAGATCTGAGCGACAATACAAACTTCCTAGTGGTTTCTAATCATATGGGTCATTAAGTCTATCATATGCTGACAATAGCCGAGAAGTCTGTGGATCTCCTCGGGGGTGGAGTAGGTGTCCGCCATCGCTTTGGCCTTAGCTAGCAATCCGGGAAGTTCTTGACTCCTGTTCAAGGTAAGAGCAAATCGGTCCATCCACATTGTTACTTCTTGATGTAACGAGTCGATCACCCTTTCTCTAGCCTCCTTTTCCACGTACATTCGGGCATACTCGTCCGCCACTTTTTGCTCGTGGGCCGTGGCTAGATTTAATTCTTCTTGGTACTTGCTGATGATGGCTAACATGCTGGTCTCTGTCTCGCATAAACGCTAAGACAAGCTTCTCTTGGACCTTTAGGCAAACCTCCAACTCATCCTTCAAGATCAAACTGTCTACTCATGATTGGTCCCTCTCCTCTCTCCAGAGCCTAAGCTCACTGTTACTGCCCCACAGAGCCCCTCGAAATTTGTCCCAGCCGTGTTCTTCCCTACGATCCCTTTTTGTCTCTTGCTCCAAGGCCTTGGTGGTAGCTATATTTACATCTCTTAGTTCGGCATTCTCCTTTCGGATCTTAAGAGCTATCGATTTGAACCTTTCTTTGACTGTTTGAACTTGCTCGAGTTCTGCCCTAAGGGTCTGCACCTCTTCATCTTCCTCCGGTGCCTCAACTTCCTCCCCTTTAGCAGTTCTCAAACTCAGGAGCCAATCCAAACCTTGCACATGGGCTTTCAACCACTTACAGTAGCCACCGATGGGCCCATTGTTACTACCTCTGAGCTCTTTGTCCTTCTTTTGTACTGCTTCCCATGCTTTGTGGACCTTCCGAAGTGTCTCCACGTTGGTCTCATTGAAACCTCGTGAAATGATAGGCGCGATCTCTTCCTCTATTGGTGCTCCTCTCATAGGGTAGCCAAGTTGTCTTATAGCAAGAACGGGATTGTAGCTGATGCAACCCCTCGTCCCTATCAAGGGAACATTTGGGAATCCTCCGCATGAAATAAGAACTCTGGTTCTTCCTTCTTTCCATCAAGGGAACCAGTTGACAGACGCTCCTTCTTTGTTTGCTAAGAGTTGGTCCTAATTCGCCCTTCCTTTCTCTGTGCATGAACGGTGGCTTTCTAACGGGCAAGCATGCCTCACTTCTCGGCGAAAAAGGTGCGAAACCAACCATGCATAAAGAGCTGGAGTACAACAAACAATCCTCGTACTACTTTTCTCACATCTTTGGTCGAAGGTTTCATATAGGTCGGCTAGCATAGCGACAGCCGAGCTTTCCTTGTGGTCATGATAAGCAAGAAAAGTGTTGATCACTGCTAGGTCCACCAACCCATCCACATTTGGAAAGAGGACTCCTCCGAAGATTAACAGTGCGAGAATGTCTATGAATGAGCCCATTCGCCTCTACCTGCCAAGATTCTTGCTTTTGCCTCCAAACATTTTCTCGCTATTCCAACTGCCCCATTTTCGACTTGCTTTCTGTGGTCTAATTCCTGCGCCGAGATTTGGACTATCTTAGAAATTCTAGCTAATGAGGGATAAAACCCTGAGAAGAGGTATGGTCTCCTTCCCCCTAGAGGACATCCTAGGATCTCTTCAAATTCTTCCACCATGGGTGATAACTGGAAGTCCCCAAAAGTAAAGCATCTCAACGGCTGATCATGATACTAGGCGAGGGAGGCAATGGCCTCTGTGGAGACTTTTGCCATGGCTAGGTCCCAGATTTTACCGTAAGCTTTGTGAAACGCTTGTTGCTGGAGCTGACCCATCAATTGCCCCAATCCTTTTAGACTGGTGATTCCTAGGCTCTTGACCCATCAATTGCCCCAGATACGGAAACTTACGAATTCCGTAACGATACTTGTTTTCTTTCCGTAATGTTGCGGAACCTTACGGATTACGTAATCATCCCTTTTTTGCCTTCCGGAACATTACAGAACTTTATGGATTGTGCACTAACACTTCCTTTTAATTTCCGGCATGTCACAGAACTTCACGGATTGTGCTACAACGCTTTTCTTTTGGCTTCCGGCATGTCTCGGCACTTCACAAATTGCCTAACGATGGGTGCCAAATACCTCGAAGTGGTCAAACGAGGGTCGCATCCCAACAACGGATGGTCCCCGGACGAAATTAGAGTATGACATCATCAATTTGTGGATGACAAGTGGTAGAGAAAAGAAGTTTAGTTCCTAGCTTAGCCCATAAGGTTTTCCAGAAGTGGCTAAGGAACTTAGCATCTCTATCTGACACAATGGTCCTAGGCAAACCACGGAGTCTCACAACTTCCCTGGAAAAGAGTTTTGAGATGTGGAAAGCATCATCCACCTTATGGCAAGGTATAAAGTGTGTCATCTTGCTAAACCTATCCACCACCACAAAGATAGAGTCTACACCTCTTTGGGTTCTAGGAAGCCCAAGGACAAAGCCCACCTTGTAACAATACAGCTCCAACTCCCACTCCAGAGGCATCGCATTCTAGCTCAAAAGTTTTAGAAAAGTCAGTAAGAGCTAGAATAGGTGCCTTAGTAAGCTTTTCTTTGACAAAACCAAAGGCTTGCTCTTGTTTTTCACCCCAGGTAAATGCCACATTCTTCTTCACCAGCTCATTGAAAGGTGATGAAATTGTAGAGAAATTAGGAACGAACCTTCTATAGAAGCTTGCTAACCAATGGAAGCTCCTAATATCTCCCACACTTTTTGGGGTGGGCCATTCTTGGATGGCCTTGATTTTTTCAGGGTCCACTTGGACCCCATTTCTACCAACTACAAACCCTAAGAAAACTATATTATCTACACAAATGGTACACTTCTCTATATTTGCATAGAGGGTGTTTTTCCTAAGGACTGAAAGAACTTGCCTGAGATGTCCTAAGTGATCATCTAGGCTCCTACTATACACTAAAATATCATCAAAATAAACAACTACAAATCTACCTATAAAATCCCTTAAGACATGATGCATAAGCCTCATAAAGGTGCTTGGTGCATTAGTGAGCCCAAAAGGCATCACTAGCCATTCATACAAGCCTCATAAAGGTGCTCCTGGGACTAAATCTATTTGGTGTTCTATTCCTCTTAAAAGAGGTAGCCCAGGGGGTATCTCTTTGGGAAATATATCACAAAATTCATGTAAGAGTTCTTGGACCTTTGGGGTAAGTTCTCAAATGTAGGAATTGTGGCAGTGCTAAGGGATGTTTCACTTGATAGGAGAAGGTAGAAAGATTGTTTAAGAAGGAGTGCTCTTTTAATATCACCTTTTGTTGCAAAATGATTTTCCTTCTTAACAATCTTCTTGGAGGAATCCTTTCCCTCTTTTTCCTTCCCCTTGGCCTTTGAAGACAAGGCCTTACTATGCTTCTTTTTCTTTTGTTTTTCTAGTTTTTCTTCCTCATCCCTCTTATCTTTCATAGTTAGTTGATCTTTAGCCACCTATGAAGGTGTTTAAGGATGCAACACAAATTTAGTGCCAAGATGGGTGAGGGTAATCTAATTAGTTAGGCCATTGTAAATGATCTTCCTATCAAATTTCCACGGCCTTCCAAAAAGAATATGTCCTGCCCCCATGGGAACTATATCACAATTAACTTCATCCTTATATGTCCCAATGGAGAAAGGTACCTTCACTTGTTGGTTAACTATCATTTCCCCTTGCTCATTGAGCCATTGAAGTTTATAAGATTTTGGGTGGGGAATGATAGTGAGGTTCAACTTGGAAACTAATCTTGTGCTACATCAATTGCAACAAGATCCACTATCCACAATGAGAGAACAAGTTTTATCTAAAATTTTGCATCTTGTACAAAAGATGTTCTCTCTTTGGGATTGAGATAGATCACAAGATTGATCTCCAAGGAGCCTTCTAACCATTAAGAGGTCACCTTCTTCATGGAGGTAGACTTCCTCACTAGACTCTTCACCCCTTATATCATCTTCACTTCCACTAGAGGAAGGGCAAGAAGTAGTCTCCTCTTGAGTACTATAAATGTCTTGACCCTTCATGATCATGGTTTTCTTTGTGGGGCATTGAGAGGCAATGTGGCCTCTCCCAAGACATTTGAAGCATTTAATGTTGCTAGTCCGTTCTTGGAAACTAGTCTTAGGGGTGTATTTCTCTATGGTCTTACCCTTATCTTCCTTGGGTTTTGAAGGTGCAACCCCTAAAATTTCATGGGCTTGGTCCTTCCTTGAATAAGAGTGAGAGCCATAAGATTTTGAAGAAGGCTTTCTTTTAAGTTGTTGCTCCACTCTTATACAAAATTGGACTAGCTCATCTAGGTCCCTATATGGAAGGAGTTCAACATTGTCCCTCACTTCTATATTAAGCCCACTAAGGAACCTAGCTATGCTTTTTCTTTCCTCCTCCCTAAGTCCAGCTCTTAAAAAGAGTAGTTCCATTTGTTGTCTATATTCTTCAACACTTATACTCCCTTGTCTAAGCCTTTGGAGCCTGTCCATAAGCTCCCTTTCATAGTAGGAGGGAATGTGTCTCTTCCTAAGGGCACTCTTAAGATCATTCCAATACTCTACTGGTGGATCCCCATGAATCCTTCATTCCCTAACAAAGGAAATCCACCAATAGAAGGCATACCCTTGAAAGCTAAGGGTAGCCAATGGAACTTTTATCTCTTCGCTAATATGATGGCAAGCAAAGAGTTGTTCAACCTTCATTTCCCAATATAAGTAGGACTCAACATTATCTTTTCCATGGAAATATGGGAGGCTAATGTTAACCTCTTGAGGCCTTCTATCCTTTTCTCTTCTTTGGGAGTGATGTTTAGTATGTGAACTATGGCGCCCTCTATAATAGTCGCTAAGTTCTTCACTTAAACTCTTGCAAGAGTCATGACTACTATAGGAGGCATGTTTTTCTCTTTTCATTTCTTTCATTATTTTTCTTCTTTCTTCCTCTCTTATTTTCTCTCTTTCATCTTGACTTATTTCTTCCACTCTTTTTTTACCTTTTTCTTTTCTCTCTTGTTTTTCTTTCCACAACTTAATGGATCTCAACTCATCTAATATCTTATACAAGGGGTCCTTAGGAGTAGAACCCTCACCATTAACACTAGATGAAGAATGAAGACTCATGTTGGTTCCTAAGTTATGGTTCTTTCTTGTTGGGGGTTTGAAAAAAAAAGGTAAAATAAAATATGGTTGAAACTAGCCAAAATAAACACTAAAAGAGGTGTGAAAGATAAGGTGAAAACTAATTGGTAAAACGGCAAGCTATCTAGGCAGTTTGACAATGGAGGGTAAAGGAAATAAGCTATGAAAGTAAGCAAGAAATTAAAGTGCAAGAAATTCAAACTAGGCGGATCCTCAGAGTGTTTGGATGACCTCATTTAAGGTTCCCAACAAAACACTCACTATCCTAAGGGAAAATTGCCTAAAATTATTACACACAAATGGAAGTAGGGTGACCTATTGGAGGCTCCCAACTTACTTCCAATGAAAGGCCTTTTTGTTACAAAATTTGAAAGCAAAGCAAATTGCCAATTACAAAATTACAAAAAAAAAAAGTCCTCAATTGTGGTGGCTATTCTCTCTTTGGTGTTTCACTTAATTTGGAGTGCTTCTTAGTCCAATAGCTCTTAAGGTGGTTGGCCCCTTGCTTCTTGACTCAAATTCTTCAAGGTATGGCACCAATCCTCCTTTCCAATTCCCTATATGGCAACTCACAAGCAAGGAAACAAAGAGACAAGCAATAAACAAAGACCAAAAAAAAATTGAAATGAAATCTAAACCAATAGATTTTTAACAAGACAAATTTTCAAGGATTATTCAACGATTAAAGCAATGAAAAGCCCACAAAAGCAAGCTAGGACTCAAAGAGAAACCTAGAATGGCTCTAGAGTATAATAGAAAAACTAAAAAAAAAAGACTCAAGAAACCTCTAATTTTGGCACTTGTTTTCACAATAATTTTCAATTTAAATTTAAGAACTAGGATTGGTATAAAATAGGCACCAATTATAGGACAAATTTTGAGCCAAAACAACAAGCACACTTTCCTTTCACTTTTTTTTTCTTAGACACTGATTTTTCTGCCAACTTGTGTGATTTTTATTATTTTTTCCTTTAATCCAAATCACTTGGTTCTTTTTTCATAATTTTGGTCCCGATTTCTAGAAAATTCAGTAAAAATTTCAGCTAAAAAAACATAGTGACCAATTCCCAGTAATTTATACAAGTTCATATGTTCAAGCTGCCAGCACCAGCGATTTCAACCTAGAAATCAAGAGTAATGTTTATGTTGCTTAAGGCTTGGATAGTTACAATTTGTGTTTGCTTATGGTCAATTATCTTGAATAACACAATTCAAGAGATCTTAAGACTTATTTTGATTCACAAATCCAGCCTCAACTCAGCACCACAACTCAACTTCATCATAGGCATCATGTAGGAAACTTAGAAAAAAAAAAAAAAAAAGAGTTCAACAACAAGACTACTTCTAGCAATTGATTTAGAACATGTTATGAACTAAATAGCATTCATGAATTGGACTCAAAATTCAAAAGATAGGCTAAGAATGGCAAGAATACATGAACAAATGTATCTAGAATTCAATAAACAAAATAAAAATTCAACACAAACTTAGAACATAATGTGACAATTACTATGACTAAACATGACTCTAAGACAACATGGATTAAGTGATTTACACTTAGATTTTTGTGTTTTTTTTTCCTAATCAATATTTTGGAAGAAAATTTAGATCTAAAAGTTCAGCACAAGAATATTATGAATGAAAAATGATAGAACCTAAAATCAACACAAAAACATGATTCAAGAGTAGATCTACAAAATTTGAATCATAGAAATGCAAGAACAAGTGTAGATCTAAGATTTAATCGGTTTATTTTTTTTGAATCTACTCTAAACAGCACCAAACCATAAGACAATGGAGGATATACATGGAGAATAAGATGAAGAACAAGGAATTAAAGAGAATTCACCGAACAAAAAGATAGAGGAAGCAAAAGAACATCACCTAGATGAAGATGCTCTTGATACCACATGATGTAAGCTCCATTGGAGCTTGTAGGCCTAGGATCTTCTTCATCAATGGATTCCTTCGCTTCTTGGAAGATGAATGGCAGCAGAATGGAGAAGGAGGAGAGAGAGGAGACGCCACTTCAAGGAGAAGATGAGTCTAGAAGAAGCTCACCACCATAGGAGGCCATGAATAAGAGCTTGGAGGAAGAAGAAGATGAATGAAGGGAGAGGAAGAGAAGAGCATGAAATTTTGTGCTCTAAAAGAGCTCTGAAATCTGAAGTTTAATTTTCAAATTATCCAAGTTCCAAAAAATGCACACACATGACCTCTATTTATAGCCTAAGTGTCACACAAAATTGGAGGGAAATTTGAATTTCAATTCAAATTTCACTTGAATTTGAAATTGAATTTGTGGAGCCAAAATTTTACTAATTATGATTAGTGAATTTCAGTTATGGTTCAGCCCACTAATCCAAGATCAATTCCAAGATTCTCCACTAAGTGTGATTAGGTGTCATGAGGCATGTAAAGCATTAAGGACATGCACAAAGTGTGACTATATGATGTGGCAATGGGGTGTAGTAAGCAAATGCTCACCTCCCGCTCTAAAATTTAATTGGATTGGACTTCTACCAATTCAATTAAATTTATTTTCCAACATACACATCAAATATTCACTTAGTGCATATGAAATTACAAAACTACCCCTAATACAAAAACTAGTCTAGGTGCCCTAAAATACAAGGGCTAAAAAATACTATATTTTTAGGGTACCCTACCTACATTATGGAGCCCTAAATACGAGGACAAAATATAATGACATCCTAATCTAATATGTACAAATATAATTGGACCTAACCTTGGCCCATGGGCTTAGAAATCTACCATAAGGTTCATGAGAACCCTAGGGCCTTCTTCAGCAGCTCTAGCCCAATCCTCTTGGAGCCTCTTGCTCATGGCTCTAGTGACTGGTCCCTTCCTAGGGAGGATTGCATCATCCCCTCAGTGTTTGTGGCAATATATGGAAAGTGAGATGTTATCAACCTCAGTATTCTGATGTTCCCTTTGTATGTGTAGCAACATATAGAAGACATGATGTTGCTTTGTATTTTCATTCTGATGTCAACCCTAGTCTACTAATGATCCATCTTGATTATTCTGATGCATAGGTACTGCATGATCTTAACTTCAATAGTATTCTTAGAATATTTCTTGTCTTGGTTGTGGTATGTCTTTAGAGTATCATTTTGATGTTCCCATTCAAAAAGTCCTCAATTACGCTATTTTGTTGTTAACTCTAGTACAACTTCATTCTGATATTGTATGCACATTGTAGCCTTTGATACATCTTCTATGTAAGGCCTTCTTAATGTCTTTGCAACATGATAAGATTGATATCTTCATAGGGAATAGTGACTTCATCAACAATTGAGCCATCCATTACAAGCTTGTTCTAAACTCATCAGGACACTTGCCATGTTATGCTCTTTGTATATGTATCATTTGCAAATCTGTTGGCTTGCATGGCTTTCTTGCATATGATGTTCTACTTTGAGAGAGTCCTTTGATGTAGATTGAAAGCCACTAAATGTTCTTCTTAAAGGAATACTTTTATCTGATGGCATGACAAACTTGTATTCTAAACAATTTGGTGTGAGCTTGTTGTAGCATGTTGTGCTTGCTACTTTTTTTTATTTCTTTGACCCTTTGAATGGCCAAGCTAGCTTTTGTTGTCCTCATTAGAGTTGTAGAGTATTCTATCCTGAACATTCAAGCACTGGTCTCATGTAATTTGGACATATAGAACCTTTCAAGCATTGCAAATGTGTTATATTGTGAGGATGGAATGACATATTTATCTTCATCTTCAATTTCATCCAAACTACAAGACATATTAGCTCACAACTTCTTCATAAAAGATGTAGATATTTCTCTTATCTTTCCACAAACACTAGGATCATCTCAAATGCACTTATATAGCTCAAGCGGTTTTCAAATTACTACACATATATCAAGTTGTCCAGGCAGATCAGTATCTGCAACTTTGGGCTCAATTTTGCCCTTGTTCCAAGTTGTTTCAGACCACGACTTGTTCATGAAAGTTGAAGATCTTTTTTCAAGCTTTCAATAGTCACCAACAACAACTCAATTTCATTTCTGTAACTTTAGATACGGTGTCCAAAATGAACTCATCTTGCTGGAGAAATTTCATTCTAAGTGTGTTGCAATAATGTTGTTCTTCATGATTGCTCATAATTGTTCAATCCATAGCAATGTTCTTCTTGTTCTTTAGTTGTTGATTCCTTCTCTTGGCTTGAAGTTATATCTTCATCAAGTGAGCATGTTGACTTCATTGTAATACATAGCCAAGGAAACTTCGAGTCTTCTTTTGAGCATTCAATCCTATCATTTGTTCTGAGTGAGTCATGACAGCCTTGAGTTTACTTTAATTGTTGTTCTTTACATAATTTGTCTTTTCTTAATACACTTACGTAAAATCATCAGTAGGCATAAACTCATAAGGCTTATGATTTATGTTCAAATGGTTTGTCATAATTAAAACACAAAGGGTTTTGGGCTCAACAAAGTTGTCTAACCATATTAAGTCCATTTCATTATTTCATTCACACTCTTTTATATATTGATTCCTTACTCATCATATAGTTAACACTAATACTCACTAGAAAAACATTCTAGTCTCACAAATGCACTCTAATTGAGTCCATTTATGCCATCACAAGGATCCTATGATCCTCATCATAAATCAACACATCATCAAAACAATTCACACCAAACAATTCGAGTTCTAGCACATAATTGTCTAATTCTAGATGTCTAATTCAATCAATAACAATTCAATATTCAAAAACTTAACAATTCAAGGGACTTAATCACAATCAATCCAATAATTATACAACAAGGTACGGGGGTCTCCCTTTAGGGTGGAACCACTCATGCATGATACACAAAAGTTAAAATAACACGAACTAAGTAATTAGATTTATAAAACTTATTATTAGAGATATGATACAATATACACCTAAAAAATCATTTGGCCTATCAAATAAACTAATAATGACTTAGAAATTTGCAGAGATACCATTCATCATACATATTTCAACATATATATTCAGCCATCAAATTTTCATCACAAAAGTTTTATTTTTTTATTTAAATGCAAAGAAAACATATTTCACACTAGAAATTCGAGAATTATTATCAAATCGATATTTAAATTTCTAATCAACTTCATGGGTGTTTTCCAAGGTCATTTTCACAATATATAGTTTTTCCAACATTTTTTTCACACAAAACTAATTTTTCTTTCAAAACACACTATAGGACAATAAACAGAGAACACGATATTTATTCAAAATAAAATGTAAAAACTACTCATAAAATTCTAAGAAAAATTAGAGACATGAAAAAACATTTATGGAAGAGTTTTATGCTTCCAGTTCTAAAAAATACAACACTTAGGTAATTTATTAAGTCAAACTATCACCCATGATAAATTTAGAAAATCACAAAAATAATTCCATTTAAAATGGTAAGAGTGCTCAAAATATTCCAAAACAATTTTGTAATGAATCCAGAGGCATAATCACACTTAGGAATTGACCTACTTTTCAAAGAAAGTGCACAGAAAAAATAATAAAAATAAAAAACAGTGACTTCCGTATAGAGAAATCACAAGCATCTCAAAGTAGAAAAGCAATTTCAAGCAAGATATGAACCCACAAGGTCTCCAACACATCGACAATAGAGCAAAACTCAAGAAAACATCACAAAGGCTAAACACAAGGGAGAAACCCCTCCATACCTTAGGTGGGTTAACTTCAAATTGCAAGAATTGGGTGTTGTTTGATAGCCCTTGAACTCCTCTACACTATATCTTGAATTGGAAGGGGAAAAGTTTTGATATGTAGGCTTAAATCTTAGAAAGAAGAAGATAATTTCTTGAGAGAGATTGGAGAAAAGCTAGCACACTCTTGGAGAGGAAGAAAGGAAATGAAAGAAAAAGGTGTGTGTTCACTTTAATTAAGGTCGACGTCCTCTTTTCTTGGGCTAGGGACTGTTAACTCATTGGCAAGTGCACCAATTCGTCTAAGTAGTATTTTAAAATGGTAAGACCGAGTATCCTTTCCACAGGGATTTTACTTGTACTCAAATAATGCATATTCAATTGTATGCAATTAATGGACGAATTGAGAAAATGCTAAGCAAATAATTTTGGTTGTAAATTTAACGATGGTGCAATTCTATACTAGACTTGAGTAAAGGAAGCAAACACTGAGCTTGATGACAAAAAGCGAATGCGGGAGTTGATTATGTCGGGGGCTCCCTACCGGAACCTCTCTTGATGTAACTGATGGAATCTTTCTCTATTTAATAATACTCTAGTTATCACCTACACCTGCGAATTTACTCTAATACTCCTAGTTTCATTCTTAATCCCTCAAGATTTAAACTAAGCGAATTGCATGACTAATAAAGATGTAAACCTCAGCTAAATTACTTCACATTATCCCTAGTCATGAAGCATTTTAGATGCTCTTCCAAGTTCTAAGGATTAACCACATTTCCCAATGCTTCAACCTTAACATAACATATAAATGGATGATCAAACCACATACATGGAAATAGACACAGGAAGAAACAATGAGACTAGCAATAATATTAAATAGATAGTAAGAGTTTTTACATCAAGAGAGTATGGTGGAAGCTCCCCAATAATGGAATGTTTAGCTCTCCATGGTCATAAAAGACTCAACTATACAAAAGTGTGTAATGGGTGGAAGGATAGGAAATGAAAGTAAAATGGAGAAAAAGAGTGGGCTCTCAATGATTATCCTCTTCTTTGCTCAAGCTTTAGGGTATTTTTTCTTATCTTTGCATGATGCCTTTTTCTCTCTTCTTTTCTGCTTAAAAACCCTCCTGAGTTTGAATTCAAGTGATTGCTCGCTAAGCACGCAAATGCGCTAAGCGCGAGTAAGTGGTTAGGTGCTAAGCGAGCCATGCGCACTAAGTGCCCTTTTGCCTGACTGCAAGTTCTCTAAGTTGCTTCTTCGTGCTGGGTGGACATTCTGCCGCTAAGCGACAAAGCTCGCTAAGCGAGCTCTGCGCGCTGAGCGCGAACCATTAGGCTTCAAATTCACTTCCTATTCTTTGCCTGTAAATTTGCAAAATAAAATTATCAAAACAGTATGAATTAGAATTTTAAGGCACCTACTGCATAAAACTCAGAGGATGCCAAATTTCTAATGATACACACAAAAAGAAGCAATAAAAATGGGAGGGCATTGCTACTTCCTATATGTTTTAATTACATAATCTACTTCTACACATCAATTATCAGGGACATTTTTTTCAAAGGCTCATGTAGGATAAGGTAAGGTTTTGGTCCTTGGATGTTTATAGTTCCTTATATGTTTTTAGTCCCACATCCCCTTGTATAATTAACATACATTAATTTAATAATCTTTAACATGTGCCACTTCATTAAACATTTCTCTACTACTCATGTTAGACTTAATTCAATTTAATTAGGCTTAAATTAAAAATTAATTTCCTTAACCATGTCTATACATCATTAATTGCCATTAATTATTTAACTTTATTAATTAAACTTTCGCAAATAATTACTAAATCAATTTATTCATTAAGAAATTAATTCTTCATTTATTTAAAAAGTTTGAGTTACTTAGTTATATTGACCAAGGTTTGACAAGTTTGATTAGTCTTTGACTTTGGTAGGCCAAGGTAAAATTAAACTTAAACTTTGTTCAAATTAATTGTTGTGTTCATGATTAAGCTATTATTAATCACTAACCATATTTAATCACACAAAACACATATTTATTATTTAACACAAATAATTCACAAATAAATCACAATATACAAGCATAAATGTATCCAAGGACAGTCCTACATCAACTCCCCTTCCTCAAAGTTAGATGAGGCTGAAAAGTCTAAAATAATTGGTGGAGTCGCCAATGTTGCAATTGATAATAGAAAAATTATTGTTCCAGATCCTGTCCTTGTGTTAGGAAGCAACTAAGGTGCTATAATTTGGAGGAAAAAAAATATCCATGGAGATAGAATGATTGTTAATAGAAAAAATTAGTCAAATCACGATGTAATTAATAATAAAAAAAAGGGGGACAACCAAAAGAAGCTAATAGCCCATGCAAATAAATTCTAATATTTAATGTAGAATACAATGGAATTTATATCATTTACTCATGATGTGGCTATTATGTATCCCAGGACTGTCCTACTTCACTGGCCCTTTTTTTAGAACCAAACAAGATAGAAAATTCTAAAATAACTACAGGAGACACCAATTATACTGGTGAGAATGGCAAAATTATTGTTCAAGATCATATCCTTGTGTAAGGAATCAATTAAGATGTTATAACTTCAAAAAAGGATCCATGGAGATTGGATAACCAATAATAAAAAATGGGCCAACTCATAGTGTAATTAATAATAAAAAGGGGGGACAACTAGTAGGAGCCAATAGCCCATGCAAATAAATTCTAATATTTAATGTAGTACCCAAGGGACATTATATCACTTATTCAGGATGTGGCTATTATGGACATGCATCCAAGGATTGTCATGCATTACCTACCCTTCATTTGGAGATAGACAAGGTAGAAAAGTATAAAATAACTAGTGTTACCACTAATGCCACATCTAAGAATGCCAGAATTATTGGTCCATATCAAATCCTTGTGTTAGGAATCAATTAATGTGCAATAATTTCAAAAAATATCAATGGAAATTGGATGGTTGTTAACATAGAGATGTCAAAATCATATTGTAATTATTAAAAAAGGGGACAGCCAAAAAGAGCTGGTAGCTCGTGCAAATGAATTCTAATATTTAATGTAGTATACGAGGGACTTTATATAATTTACAAAGGATGTAACTAATGTGGGCATTATCCAAGCATTGTTATGCATCAAGTTCCTTTTTCCCTCGGAGCTACATGTGGTAGAAAAGTCTGATAACTTATGGAGTCGCCAGTGCTACAGGTGAGAATGGTGAAAACTTTAATTGTTCCAGATGCAAATAAATACCAATATTTAATGTAGAATACAAGGGACTTTAATTTATATCAGTTACTCAGGGGATGACTATTATGTATCCAAGGACTGTCTTACTTCACTAACCCTTTTTTTCATAACCAAACGAGGTAGAAAAGTCTAAAAGAACGGGGGAGCTTCCGTTGCTAGAAGTGAGAATGGCAAAATTATTGTTCAAGATCCTATCATTGTGTCAGAAAGCAATTAAGGTGCTATAACTTTGAAAAAGGATCCATAGAGATTGAATGATTAATAATAGAAAAAAATGGCCAAATCATATTAATAATAAATATGGGGGACAATTAATAGGAGCCAATAGCTCATTCGAATAACTTCTATTCCCTCCAGTCTCGAATATAAGCAACAAAAGGCCTTATTTTTTATTCTCAAATAAAAGCAAATATCAATTACCTATGCCTTATTTAATGAGACTATCTCCGAAAATCCCTTCATTTAATAAGGCCAAACACTTTGTTATGCTTCATATCAAAATCCAATGAAGAATAGTTTAGGGAAAATGCTTTTTTCAGGAAATGACATAATTTAATAAAGCTAAATAATTTTCTTAATAAGTGTGAAATATATCTTCTTTTTTTTGCTTAAAATCAAGACAGGAGGGAGTAATATTTAATGTAGTATATGCAAGATGTAACACTCTTCTATCTCAATATGTATACACTTGTAATATTTTCTAAATTCGTTGGTAGTGAAATTTAATTAAAAGGATGTATCAACTTTTAAAAAAAAACACTTATTTCGCAGTAAGAGTATTACATGTCAAGTGTTTGTAAACTTAAATAAAACAAACCAATAAATAACGTAACTTTATGTTAAACAAATCTTTGTGCTACCAAGTCCATACAAACCATATTAAATCAAATATGGTGAAATACTACTTATTAATTTAATCCTTATATAAATGAATAAAACTTATGTTCCAATATTACATTGTTTCAAAGCATCCATAACCCTAAAATTAATAGTAATATAAAGAGGAGACCTAAACTTCTCATGTACCATCATCATCATAACCTTACAGAGACTCACCTACAAGGGTGACATTCAGCCCAAACACAAACAAGACAAACAGACGAGGAATGAGATGCATCTCATAATAAATTTAAAGCATTAAGGAAATCATAAAGATATAAGATGCATAAAAGTATCACTCTCACCGAGATGACATTGTCGATGGCACGTTAGGGTGTTCTAGCCTTGCAAGGATACTCCAACACATGTGATCAACATGAGCTTAAAGGAGATTCCAAACCATTGCACCCCCATGGTCAGAGTCATACGTTAACTCATTCATGACCTCCCAAATTAGGTTTACAAATATCTTTCACTTCAAAACACATATGCATAACATGATGCATGGTTCATAGACAATATGCACATGGTTTATTTTCAATTTCTCTTGGTGATTCTTATCCCGTGAGGATAAGTTCTCCTAACATTTTTTCCAACACATACATATACCATAGCATATTACTTTCACACATACTAATTTACGCATCAATATCATCACATCACTTCATTCTTCAAATCATAAGCATAAACATCATGCATCATACTATCACTCATTATGATATCAATATTGCACACTCACTTTTCCTCCTATGTTACTATGACCTTTATAGAGTATAATAATCATGTATAGAGTTGTAATAATCCTATTAAGTTGGTTCTTATCTCATTAGAAAGATAAGACAGTTATCTACAACTTCTATGTTGACCTCAAAATCCTTTTTAATCGTTTAGAAACCTAAAATTAGGAAATATACACAGTCTAATTCTATCATTTAAGTACACATTTTTGGGTTCTATGTTAACATTTTTATCAAAAAATCAGCACGTGTAACCAATATCAATTATCAAATTCAATTTCAAGAACATCAAAATGACAAAACATCAAAACATACAACAATCAAATTCACCCAAATCATAGTGCTTCAGAGTATTCATAACACATCAAAGAAAATAAACTTGCTAAATCATAACTTTAAGATCATACAATCTACACATGGCTTATTACCACTCATACAACAAAAGAAAAAGAGAGAACTTACTCCCCCTAATCTCAAATGAAGAAATTTCTCAACAAAGAAAAGGAAGATGATCTTGTGACCACTCCCAAGGACGCATTGATCCAATGGCTTCATCCACCATGATCTCCATGACAACTCTTACTATGGCAAAAGCTTGGGTTGTGATTTAAAACACAATCTCAAGCTGTTTAAATTCCCCGAGTTTGAAAACTTAAAGGGAAATATAAAAATATTGACTGATGGGCTCCGTGCCTAACGCTATGCCCACTTAATTCTTTGGCACATATAAGGCTTGTTGGTCTCCTCTATATATAGGAATAGAAAGGGGTTCATGAGGTTACTTTGTCCAATGTGGGACTTAGAGCATTTTTCATGATCAAGAGGCCTACTTTGGACCTGATTTTCTCTAAGATGGAAGTTGATTTTGGTTTTTAAGGTGTATGAATGAATTATATCTTTTTTTTCAGCAAGTTTTCCAACAACGAAAAAAAACACCTTAAATGGATAACTATAACTCAAGATATGGTGTGGTCTATCTAGGGATGTCATCATAAAACTAAAACTAGACTTAGACAACTTTTCAAGCATTTTAACTATGAGAAGTTAATCTAATACTCTTATAACACCTAATATAATATAATATAATATAATATAATAAAGACGACAAAAACAATAATAATAATAATATACATAAAATACACACACACTATCACAACACAAGTACATGCTTATGACAAAACCAATAACATACAAATAACAATAACAAATATTTACAAAAAAAAATATAACAAAAGGTTCCTAATAAGAGTTCTCCTTATAGTATATTTCTAGTACTCAAAACCTGGTGTGTTACACAAGAAGAACCCTCCTAGAATTGCTAATATAGAGATGGCCAAATCATAATGTAATTAATAAAAAAAGGGGACAACCAAAAAAAGCCAGGTAGTGCAAATAAATTCCAATATTTAATGTAGTATATGAGGGACTTTACATCATTTACATAGGATGTGGCTAATATAGGCATGTATCAAAGAATTGTTCTACATCAACTTCCCTTTCTTTCAGAGCTACACATCTTACAAAAGTCTAATAACTTGTGGAGCAACCATTGCTACCGGTGAGAATGGCAAAAAATTTGTTCTAGATCGTATCTTTGTGAAAAGAAGTTGTTAAAGTGCTATAATTTTGAAAAAAGATAAATCGATATTGGATAATTGTTAATAGAGAAAATAAAGCTAAATCATATTGTAATTAATAAAAAAAATGTGGACAACCAAATGGAACTTATAGCTCATGCAAATAAATTCCAATATTTAATGTAGTATACTAGCGACTTCATATCATTTTCCCAAGATGTGTTTATTTTGGACATGTATCCAAGGACTGTCCTACGTCACCTCCCTTTCCTTCGGAGAAAGATGATGTAGAAATGTATAAAATAACTTGTGTAGCTGCCAATGCTACAAGTGAGAATGGAGACATTATTATTCTAGATCCTATGCTTGTGTTAGGAAACAATTAAGGTGCTATAATTTGGAGGGGTAAAAAAAAGATCCATTGAGATAGAATGGTTGTTAATAGAAAAAAAATAGTCATATCATAGTGTAATTAATAAAACAAAGGTGAAAACCAAAAGGAACGGATAACTCATGCAAACAAATTCCAATATTTAATGTAGAATACAAGGGACTTTATATCATTTACTCAGGACGTGGCTATTATTGACATGTATCCAAGGACTATCCTATTTCACTCCCCTTCCTTCAGAACAAGACTGGGTACAAAAGTAAAAAATAACTAGTGGAGCCGCCAATGAAACAACTGAGAATGGCAAAAAGATAGGTCTTAGTCCTATCCTTGTGTCGGGAAGCAATTAAGGTTCTATAATTTAAATAAAAAAAGGATCTCCATGGATATTGGATGGTTTTGTTAATAGAAAAATTGAGTAAATCATACTGCAATTAATAAAAAAAGGGGGGACAACCTACCAAAAGAAACCGAGAGCTCAAGCACATAAATTCCAAAATTTAATGTATCATATGAGGGACTTTATATCATTTACTTTGGATGTGGCTATTATGGACATCTATCCAAGATTGTCCTATAGCACTCATTCTTCATTAGAGCTAGACGTACAAGGTGGAACAATCTAATATAACGGGTGTAGCCACCAATGCTATATGTGAGAATGGCAAAATTGTTGTTCCATATCCTATCATTGTGAAGGGAAGCAATTAAGGTACTATAATTTTGAAAAACGATTCATGAATATTGGATGATAATTAATAAAAATGGCAAAATCATAGCATAATTAACAAAAAAAGGGGGAACAACTAAAAAGAGTCGATAACTCATCTAAGAATGTTGAAATTTTTGTTCCACATCCAATCCTTGTGTCAGGAACCAATTAGGAATTGATAACTCATGCAAATAAATTCCAATATTTAATGTAGTATACAAGGAACTTGTTGATATCATTTACTCAGGATGTGACTATTATGGACATGGATCCAAGGACTGTCCTACTTCAACTCCCTTTCCTTCGGAGCTAGACGAGGTAGAAAAGTCTAAAATAACTGGTGTAGCCATCAAAGCTACATATGAGAATTGTGGAATTATTGTTCCATATCCTATCCTTGTGTCACGAAGCAATAAAGTGCTATAACATCAAAAAAGTATCCTTGGAGATTGGATTGTTGTTAAAAGAAAAAATGGTCAAATCATAATGTAATTGACAAAAAAAAAATGGGACCACCATAAGGAGTTGATAGCTCATGCAAATAAATTCTCATATTTAATGTAGTATATGAAGTAGTTTATATCAAAACTCAGGATTTGACTATTATGGACATGTATCCAGGGACTATCCTACATCACTTTCCCTTCTTTTAGAACTAGATGAAGTAGAAAATTCTAAAATAACTGGTGGAGCCACTAATGCTATAATTGAGACTAGCAAAATTATTGTTCTATAACCTATTCTTGTGACAGGAAGCCATTAAGTTGCTAAATTTCAAAAAACATCCATAGAGATTGAATGGTTGTTAATAGAAAGATGGGCAAATTATAGTGTAATTAATTTAAAAAAATGGACAACCAAAAGGAGCTTGTCTTTCATACAATTTATATAATAAACTGAATTACATTTATTAAAAAATAAATAAATATATTATACTAGTAAATATATTATTTAATAGTATTATCAAATTAATTTTATATTATATTTGATAAATATAATAATGAATACAATATAAGAAAATTATCAGTTTATTTATATATTTATATAAATACTATAGTAGTATCATTAATTAAATATTATCTTAGTACTGGTTTTTAATTATATTGTTTTTACATTTTTGAATTTGATTCCTGTAAAATAGGTTTTATAAAAAATAATTAAAATATTTTTTGAATTTTGAATATATGATTAAATTTAGGTTATTATCAAATACCCTTTTTCTAGATACAAATTCTTGCTGACTTTTTTTACCAAACTAGGTGGTTTTGCAAAATTATATATCAAATTAGGTGATTTTGAAAACTATTTATCAAATATGGGTGATTTTGACTTTTGACATTAATTGTAATTATAATCGATATAAAAAAGTGACTTTCAACATCGGTTTTAGATATAATCGATGTAGAAAAGTGAGTTTATACATCTGTTGTGATTATAATCGATGTAAAAAATTATTTTTCAACATTGGTTATAATGTTAACAGATATCGAAAGCCAAAATCACTTATCTTCGTTAAATAATTTTTGAAACCACTTGTTTGTCAGGTTGTGACATCAATTGTCTCGTGGCGAAGGACCAGGAGGGTCAAGTCACAATCAACTCGTGGTGTTTGGGCGGTTACGCTCTTAGGTAGAAAGAGTTATACCTTGACTATTAGCTATAGATTTTGGCCTAGTGGTAAGTGTTCGATACAACAATTGGTATTAGAGTTAAGGTCATGAGTTCAATTTTCAGCAGGACAATTGTAGAGGGGGAGATTGTTTGTCAAGTCGTGACAACATCAATTGTCTCGTGGCAGAGGCCCAGGTGGGTCAAGTCACAATCAACTCATGACGCTTGGGCTGTTACACTCTAAAGTAGAAAGAGTTGTGCCTTGACTATTAACTATAGATCTTGGCCACCTAATGATAAACACTTAATCCAACACCACCTAATTTAATTTATAAATTTATGAAACCAACTAATTTGGTTAAAAAAATCATTTATTTCTCATGACAAGTCGGCCCTTCTAGGAGGATTCTTTCATCATAAAATATCTTAGACTTTAATCCAATTCGAAGGACACTAACATATCGGCCAGAGTTTGGTAAACAGTATCAGATGTATCATGACAAAACAAAAGTACTTTGTCATAATTCAAAAATGTGAATTATCTAACCTTTTATTTTGATTTAAGAATTTAGCTATAAGCTAAAAAATTATTTTTAATTTAAATTCTTTATCAAAAAATTGTTAAACTAACTTGATTTAAAAAATTAATAATATTAATTATTTAATTAATTGATAAATATAAAATGATACAAAAGAATATGTTAAATTATATTTTTATATGTTTTTTTGTACATTTTAGATAATTTACAGTTTAAAGTTTTTTTAGTTAACTTTAAACTTTTATTATTTTTAAAGATGAAATATTTTATTAATAATTAAAATAAATAATATAATATTAAAAAATACTAAAGAATAGTAAAAATAATGATGGTGTGATTGAAGGTTTATCTTAAATTAATATGATTAGATAAAAGGGAAATTTTACTAAAGTAACCAAGATAAAAGTCCACCTTAAAAAAAAAAGAAGATAAAGGTGAAAACAAAAAATAATTTAAGAAGCTATAAAGTAATGTACTCATGTTAGAATCAAACTAAATTACAAATCTTTATTTATTTGGCTGTTACAATTAACCTGATGGATTATCTTAATTAGTTTTAAATTGCTCAACATCAATAGTGGGTGTCAAATTGATCAAATGCTGTCACGTACTGTAGTTTTTTTTTTTTTTTTTCTGTTTGCCACATGCATGGTATCCAAGTCAGTGAACAAGGCATGACAATCGATCCATACAAGAATATATGAGAATATTCCTGTACCCTGACCCCGTAGTTAGGATTCAAACGCGTGTCTATTTCCGGTTATATACTCGTCCATTTTAAATAACAAATGTATTCATTAAATAAATGCTCTTTTTATTTGCAATATAATTTTAATCGCTTGTGAGAATATATATATATATATATATATATATATATATATATATATATATATATATATATATATATATATATATATATTTATTCTGGTAACCGAGGATTAAAACCCGGTAGATATATATATATATATATATATATAGGATTAAAACCCGGTAGATGAATTGACATTTCATGAATGTTGAAGAAGTAGATGATAAAAGTTGTTAGAGTGAGGGTGGCTCGTGATAATGTAACGTTGAAGGAAACCTTGTTCCTATGTAATGTGTTATGTGGTAGTATTATGTATGGTATGGTATGGGCACGGTTTTTGGTATACTCTCACGGGAATCCAACCACCCCTCTCACGTGTTTCTCTCTCTCTCTCTCTCTCTCTCTCTCGGCTGGACTTGGCTAGCTGTTTTCTACGGCGTTGCACGTTTCTTCACAACCCACAAAGCTTTGGTCGGTGGTTCCATACATTCCATGTTTATATAGCTCGCTTGTCCACACAAATTTCATAACTTAAATCTAGGCAAAAAATTAAAAAAATAAATAACAAATTTTATAATTATATAATTAATAATTTAATAGTTATAATTATATGATTTTATTTTATTTACAAGAACTAATAATTCTCATTTATACATTCCGCACATCTATAACACAAAATATCAAATGATCAGAGATAATGCGAATAAAACAAAGCTAAATTATGTAATTAAAATAGATGACTAAAAATTAGGTCTAACTAAGATAACCCTGATCAATATTTATATATAATTGTAATATTAAAGTTATTATGTCTCAAGTCTCAACTCTCATGTTGTCGCTAGATATCAGGATGAGCAAGAGACAAATTGGGACATGTTTACTTGACTCAATATATTGGACCATTTACTTAAATTTTAATCTGGCCTAATTAAGATTCAAAATATATGTGAAAAGACCGGGCCAACCTCACCTTTTAATGCAATATCAATCTTAATTACCATTCTGTATAATTAAAGCATAAAATAAAAGAAGTATAAAACTTAAAATAAAGTATATTTTGTGATATATATTTTAAAATAAAAAAAATTCATTATAAATATAATATCATATTATACAAAATATTATCTACCAAATAATTTTTAATATTATAATATATAATTATTAAAAAAATTATATTTTTTTAAAGATATTTAAACATTAAACCGAGTTGAAAAGACCCGAAACACATGAATTTATCTTCAAAAATACGCTAAGTCTATTTTAAAATTTCGAACTCTTTCAAATCCATATGGGTCGAACTGAATTCGCAGGCAAGATTGTGTCATGGTCAACCTACTTGATATGCTTAATTTGCTAACACTGATAAATAATCGGCACATTGCTAAGTCTATAATTAATTTCAATATCTATGAATATTATACACTGATAAGATCCTTTTGGACATAGGCACATTGCTAGCCGGAAATCATTGGCCGGTCCTAAAGAATTGTGGTACTGCAAATATATAACATGGCAACTGAGCCACTGATGCACAGCGATCTCAAAGTAAATATCTTTTTCTTTTTCTTTTTATTTGCATGTATATTATGGGTTCTCCTGGTTCCCAGAAAGGTACTGTGTTCTATCAACTAAGCTACAACAAGACAGACAGATTAATGGTTGATCACGACCGTTAAAGTCCTGTTATAGATTGGGTATCTTTGCAGTTACAGGAGCTTTCACACTTGTACTTCCTTCCATTATGTCAGACTCAAACATAGAAACAAACGTCAACTACACTGGATTCAAATGTGATAAAAGGTTATTCCTTTTATCTCACAAAATCATGGCACATTGCATGAGCCTTCCTAATGTGTGAGATTTGGAAAGGGTTTCTAATTTACTAATATTTTTCTAGGCAACTATCTTCCTAATATAACCAAAGAGGAAGTTTTTTCGTGACTAATTAAAGCATTCACTACCATTGAGTTTTCATTCAGTCTCAAGTTTGAGTATTTTAGATTAAAAAGAAAAGTGATTAGTAAGAGAAAATTCATTAAAATTAAGTGATAATACAAATTTTTGGATTGAGATTAGTCATCAGTAGCAAATTCAGGACCTTCGGTTAGTGGGGACAAAGAAGCTTACTTGCAATTAGTGTTATTATTGAATGAAAAACAGGTTAGAAGTGGATTCAAATGTCATGAACTAGTGGGGACAAAGCATGAAAATTCAAGATATTTGAATGTAACATATCAAACTCGGGATGTATTTACACATCTAGGTCCGCCAATAATTGTAACTAATAAAACTAATAAATACTTTGCTTATAATATGATGAATTAAAGGGAAGGTTTTCGTGTTTAATCAAAGTATTCGCTATTAGCAAGTGTTAGACTTAAGTATAATTGAGTTTAAATTCTTTAATTAACGTTTCATATTTGAATATACTTGACGAAAAAAATATATTTTAAAAAGAATTTCATTAAAAATGATTAACCAAATTCTCTAGTAAAAGTTATTAATCGATAAAATTATTGAATATTTTACACTTATAATATGCTGAAAAAAATAAATTAAAGTATTGACGAATTGCCCTGTCTTATGTTATTTTTGCTATTGTTAGAGATTCTGCTTAATAAATAAAGTTTGTTTGTTGAGTCTATTGTATGTTCACTTGTATGATTTTTCCTACTTGCAAAAGCATAATCGGGAACTATGAGTTCAATCAATAACCTTTCAGTTTGTAGCAAAACAAAACTTTATAAAGACTTGTATTATCTTTTGCCCAATCTGTTGTTCAATTGAGTGACAGAAAAGGGTTGAGGTAGGGGCCATGCATGTATCATTGATTGATAAAGAAGCATGACCTGGCTGCAGCCCAAAACAGACCACCAACCAGTCTATTGCAATTAACTAAAGTTAAAGATATGAGATGAGCTAGTGTCGATTAATAAGTGTGGGAAAATATCACACGTGTAAGCTTTTTTGGGGCTCTTCAAAGTAAGTTAGAAAAAGGTGCTCTTAATCTCTTTATTTGTAAAGGGACGTTTTTTCAAGGAAAGAAATAGACAAGGTGTTGGCAGTGTACAGTGGTGCTGTGGCATTACTGTGTGTTGTTGTGCACCCTTTACTGACTCAGTTCTTCCATCTACTATGACCATGCTCTTTTATCGTATTGCTCCAATAGTTTTTTTTTTCTTTCTTTTTTGCTGTGGCTGCTTCCACTTGTAGTTGTAGCTTATATTTTATTATTTACACTAACTTTTTATCATATTTTCATAATACTACTTTTTATTTGTTTCTACTGTACTAGCAATTTTATATCTTACACTTAGCTCACCTTTTCTTGTCTCTTTTTTATTGGACATTTATTTTATGAAAAAATTTATATAAATATATGATTAATTTTTCTTCTCAGTATATGTATGCAAGCTCATTTACCATCTTGATATATAATGAAAATAATTTTTTCAAAAAGGCTTTTATGCCCCTCTATAAAAAAAAATTGCACACGTCAATGAGGATATAAAATCCTTCTAGAAGAGAGAAATAATAAGAAAAAATTAATAATTACGATGAATCATGTAATAGAAAAGATGACTAAGATAAGTGTAACATAGATGAGATAGTGCAATAAATATTTCAAAGAATTATGGTTTAAATTTAAAAACAAAAAAACTGTTCACACTACAAGGAGGATACATGCACTCTAGCTTGGTAAGGGAAAAGATAGATAAATTATAGAATATTAATAGATGATGTAATAAAAATGTATTAATAAATATAAAAATCGAGATGTAAAAACATCACAAACTATTTCAACCTATTATTTGGTTCAGAGAGAACACATGTTGAGTTTGAGACTACTTATGAAAGATTCATTCTGATTCCTTAAATTTGACAGTTTATGCCTCAATTTTTATTCCCATAGATTGGTAAAAGTTGAGATAATGTTTCGTATTTGGTGGTACTCTATAAGTTTTAATTATAAAATATTAGCGCGAAAACATTAATTTTCAACAATAAAGTAGAAATGATGATAGTTTTGGTCCACTTAAAACGTTTGTGGCTAAAAATTTGCCAATTATATACAAACAAAAGTGTCAAAATCAACGTATAAGTAACTTGAAGAAGAAAGCAAGGTCATGCATGTATGACGAAAAAGTTTGTTAATAATGTCTCGGACTGAAATGAGAAAGCTTTTCTTGAGAAAGAAAAGCCGTTCGAGTTACTAATTATGCAACCAAGTACACGTATTTGAATCTTGAGGTGACTTGATTTCATTTCTTCTATTTTTTTAGAGTTTAATTATGTAAAACATTTTAGGTGATCAATCAATAAATAATTATAAATATATTTTTTAATTAAATTAATATATAAATTAACAAACTTATCTTATATAATAATTTATGATTAGATAAGAGTATAAAAATATTTGAAGTAACATAAAATTAAAAGTATTAACAATATAAATGAATATACTTATCCTTTTTATACATTAAAGAGTATCATTCAGTTGAGAATAAAAGTTATTTTCTTTTAAAATAAAAAATATTAAAATAAATACTTTCTCTACAATCCTTTTTTAATATAAAATCACTACAAAATTTATAACATTAGTGAAAAAAATTCGTTATTGAGGGCAATTTTCAATTGTCACTGATTTGCCGCCAATAAAATTTTAGTGACAAATTGTCAAAAATATCATATAAATTGTTTCTCCGCTGTATTAAGTATTTTTTTTAGTGAATATCTATGTAATTATAATATTAAAGAGTTTAATATATATACATGATTAGGGAAAGTTATTTAACTAATTTAAAATTATGTTTGGGTTAATAATATTTTGAAATAATTACTATTAAATTAATAAATTTATTATATACAATAATTTATAATTGGATGAAAGTATAAAAATATTTTAATTTTTAAAAGTAATATATTTTTTAAGATATTGAAGATCCAACTATTTATTAAATTTACCGGGCTTTTACTGGTACTAGCTAGTGATTTGATTGCTGACTACAATTAAGATTGTTAGTGAAATAATATTTTTGTAACATTTTTTCAGTTCACAATAAAGAAAATAAAAGAAGAATGAGATAGAATTATTGATACTAATAAAAAATGTTATAAAAACTCTGGGAGGAAGCAACATTTCTCTGATTATTCTTCAACAAATTCCAATACACATCTCTCATTAAAATTAACCGTATGAAGGCCTAATTTTTTTTTGTTTTTAGTAGTATTATAATAGTGGATCTCATTATGGATGCCATAACAGTTTTGCATCATCAAGCTACGTTTCTCACGTTTACGTTCTCTCTTCTCTCTCTGTTTGTTTGTCATTCTCTCTCCACAAAGCATCCACGGTATCATCTTACTAGTGTGATCTGTCTCTTGTATTCGATATCCATATGTCAAAGCTTATGGCTTTTCTTTATTCCCTTGTACCCTTTAACAGGCCCATTTCAATTACCTCATACATATATACACACACATATACCATCCATTCTCAATCACCCACTTTGATGACAATCACAAGCCCCCATCAAGATTTCATCATCCTCTTCTTCCATGAAACAATTCAATTGCTCTAAGAAACCAAAACTGATTTAACCTTAATTTCCCAACCTACACAGTTCACTCCCTCTCTCTCTGTCTTTCTTTCTTTCTCTATGTTCTCTCAATGGTGCCGCCACCAGAGAACATGGCAGCACCAAAAGACCAAGATGCCACACAAGGCCGAAAAATCACCACCACAACAACAAGGCCAGCGCCGGAACAAGGCGTAAAGTGCCCGCGATGCGACTCATCCAACACAAAGTTCTGCTACTACAACAACTACAGCCTCACCCAGCCCAGGCACTTCTGCAAGACCTGCAGAAGGTACTGGACCAACGGCGGAGCCTTGCGCAGCGTCCCGATAGGCGGCGGCTGCAGGAAGAACAAAAGGGCCGTCGTCAAGCCCTCTTCCTCTTCGTCATCTTCATCACCAAGACTCTCAACCACCGAATTCAGCCTTCGCGGCCTCAACGTTCCGCCCTCGGTTGAATTCAACCTCGGCGCGTTGCCCTTCCCCTCGAGGCTCAACACAAACCACCACATTCCAACAATCATAAACACAGGGTTGTTCAACAACAACCAGTTGTCGCCTTTCCTGGACGTTAAATCAGCTTTGTTTCAACTTGACGCTCCTCCAGCTGCTCTGTCAAACTCCTTGATGGGCATTGCCCCGCCCAGCGCCCAGAACAACAACTTCTGGGCGCTGGGTCGGTCTCAAAGCTCGACACTGTCTGATCCATTAAACAGTACAATGCAGTCCATGCAGCAATCTCTGAATGTTCATAGCAGCCTTGCTTCTTCAATTGAGTCACTGAGCTGCGTCAACCGGGACTTGCACCTGAAGATGCAGCAGCAGCGTTACGCGACAATGATGTCCGGTGGGGACACCCACCACAAGGGTGATGAAAACAGTGGCGTTTCGTTTCCTCAAACGGTTAATGGGTTCGAGAATCAAAAACTGGTGATGAACCCCGTTATGTTTCAGAAGCCAGTAGAGAGCTTGCCAGCCGGCAGTGCCGTAACAGAAGGCCCAAGTGGGGCTTCAGTTACAACAGTGGCACCACCCACCGAATGGTTCTTTGGGAATTCTTCTTTTCCCTCAACAGGTAATGGTGGTGGCAATGGCAACAACAACATTAACATTAATATTAATGATGCAAACAACAATTGGAGTGATGCCCTTGCTTGGGGGAATTTTCAGCAGCAGCAACAACAATACAGTGCTTTGCCCTAGATTTGACTAAAAAAGGAGAATTAAGAGAGAGGAATTAGATATCGAGGTAGAGATAGCTAGTTTTTCTTAATCTTGGAAGGAAAAAAATGGAAGAAATTATAATTATTAGCTAGGACAAATCTATAATTGTCTAAACCCCTTTTAATTAGGTCTATGTTAATTACTTAATTAGTTAGTTTCTTGTTTTATGTTATGTTCGAATGTTCAAATGTTCAAATTGTGATATATATATATATATATATATATAGAAAGGATATTTAAAGATAAGAATTAAGATCATAGCTATGTGTTCAATTGTACATAGTCATCAATATGAAATACATGTTATTCAATATGATTGTATTTGTTTTTAATTAATATATATATATATATATATATATATATATATATAAATAATTATTTAGATTCCTCGCTCATTAATAGTGTTGCCAATAACATACGTCATCCTTGGATTAAACGAGCTTTGGCTGCTTACCACTGCACTTCATGTGTCGGATGTACTTCAACAATAAATCGAGAAATTGTGCTGACAGATTAAAATTCATTGTTTCAACAGATGTTCTAGAAATTGAGATCACATTAAAATTAAATGTTTTTAAACGAATTTAATTGTAGTCGAGTATTGATCAAATTTGATGAACTGGGAGTTTTGTCTTTACATAACATTTTCCTCAAGAGGTCGGTGATAAGATTACTGTTTCCCTCGATATATCTGTGGAATCCGCAATGGATTTTTGGACTTTTGTTGATTGAAACCGAGGGACTTCAATGCTCTCAAACTACCTTTCATTTTTATTCTTAATTTTTTTTGCATTTAGTTGATAAGAAAAAGAACCAACTCATAATAATTTACCACTGTCTAGCGTGTCACTCTCTGTGTGCATCATCAGAGAGCTGAGTCTCAGGTTCCTTCAGTTGCTGATCAATGCAATATACACAAAACACACCGTAGTGGCAGTGACTGATGAGTGTAGCTTTTGCAAGTTAATTAGTCCGTAATATCAATGCCTGTTAAATATACTAATTATTTTATTTCCCTCTATCTATGATACTATAAGGTTCTTTTTGCAATAATTAGTAACAGTGTGGGTGTGATTTGGTGTCTGAAAAAGGGGTGGTTTGAAAGTAAGTTTAATGAAACACTACCAAGGTTTGAATGAGCTAGCTAGAGAGAGAAAAATGTGGCATCTAAATGTTGGAGAGTGAGCCCTCAAATCCGTGCTAAATGTCACTGAGCATCAACTCATTGAGATTCTGCATCATGTCACAGAATGGGAAAGGGAAAGCAAAGCAAAGTAGGAATTGAAGGTTTTGCTTTTCCTTACTTCCGGTTCTGCCATCTTTATTTCTTACTTTCACTATTTGAGAGGAAAAAATAGACCCCACAAATGCTTAAAAGACTAGATTGACATTCTTTTTTATCCCCCATATATCATTATCTTGTATATATATACATTATGCGAGCATGCAAATAAAACACTTCCAAAACTGTGAGAGAAAAATTATTTAGTTAAAATGGTCGATCTCACAAAGTTGTGTAATATATATGTCTCACATATACAGAAAATGAGTCTTTCCTTTCAGATTTTAAAGCAAGTAAACGCGAGTTCACACAAGTAGTTATGGATTGATCCAAAATATTGAACTCTCATCTTTATAGTAGACGTGGGTTTAATTCTCTGAATAATCTTTTGGATGCACATTTCTTCAAATAAAGAAAAAAAGCAACTAAAGCATGAGAGGCCTTTATCAATCGTCTTGGTTAGACAAAGCTAATATATAATATATAGCAACATTCCCTTTCCTCATGATTCAGTAGAAAAGGTCACTATGGTTGCAAACTCTTTGCCTCCATCAAAACAAATAAGTGTTGTGTACATGTGTTTAATTGCTACTCTGTAAGTTATATATTCTCTTTCTAAATCTGCCTCAGGTAACGTTTTCTTTTTCCTACTTTTCAGAATTTATTAATTTTCCGTACACTTCCTTTTTGATTAAAAATTTCCTCTTTCCGCATTCTTACATTTTATTACATTTAATATGTTTTTATTATTTATTAGACTTAATTAAATTTCATATGATAGAAGGAGTACACCTATATATATTGCAAGCATCTAAATAAATATATGATTTATATTATTCATACAATATTTTTTATATATGATATTTTTCCTTTGTCTCTGTTACATCAATTTTATCACACATTTCTTTTCTTTTTTATTCATATCTCTCCCCTTCTGTGTAAAAATGGTGAATAAATTTGTTGTACATAACTAGCATTCCTCATAAAATATTTGTGCATGAACGTATAGATGAAGTACTTGTGTTCAAGTAAATTATAAGCTATGTGGGTTCAGTGACTCATGGATCACGGCAAGAGACATATACAGAGAAAACATGACATGAGGCCGCGTGATTAACGTGACAGTTGCAGATAGAAAAACTCTCCTTTTTGTTGTTCACTCTGCTGGTGGCTCAAACTGTCATTTTACAACTTACAAAAACAGCAAGAAGCTCATGACACACATTTATCTATCTATCTCCCATAGAAGCTCTGTTCAACTTCTCATGATTCCTACATCGATACTTCTGGCCCCGCCATTCTTCATCACTTGATACTTTCCCCCACTATCCAACAGCAAGCAATCATATGTATGACCACAAACATAAACACCGCCAATATTCTGGTTTTCTTAATCATTTTATATTCTTGTAGTGTTATTTTGGTTTTCATTAGGATTTTACATAAGACTGACATAAAATATTTATTAATTTTATTAATAATTAATTTCTTCCAAATATCCCGACTCACCACTTTTAGTTGAAAATCCTCTTCTATATACTTTTAATGGAGGGTTTTCTTTTGAGATCTTAAAGAATTTGAATTTAGTTTCTAATGACATGTTAATATTAAGATTCTATTTATTTTGCTACCATGAGTTCACCATATTGGGATGGAATATTCACTAATTTTGTGGATGATTGATATTTATTAGATAACTTGAAAGATCACTTTTAATAATGTCATTTTTTATTTTAAAAATTTGACGGAGTTCCACTCCAAGTTAAGATTCTACATATGCTATACATATAAACATTGTAGAAGAAGCTACATATGATATCAGTGTATATCGGTGTGTCATGTCATGTACGTGTGGAGCTTCAAGGACAAGTATGCATACACATATAGAACTTGCCCAAGACATGGAAACCAACATCATGCATCACGACACAAGAAGCTAAAATAACGCTCCCTCATTCTTCTCTTAGATAAGAATCCTCTATCACTCCCTTTCTTTCTTGTGCCGTCCGCAACTTAAGAACGAGAACAATGCTTTGGTCCCTGTCACAGATTTGTCTTGTTCCACTGTTTTTGCCACTGGGTTTGGATTTTGGTAGTAAGGGGGATTCAAACCCGACAAGACAATCTCCACCATCTCGCAAAAATTCATCATTTCACTTCTTGACCTCTTTCTCCACCTGCTTCTTTCCGGTTTCCGTTCAATTCTCTCTCTCCAACCCTTTCTTATATTGGCCACGACTCATGAAGCTTGCGTTTAATTTAAAGTCACACTACATTCGTATAATTTTTTAAAAAGAAAAAATAGATGTTTTCTTGAATGCAAACATAACTTTCAATAGCTGTATCATGCGTGTTCCATCATAACTTTTGTAGTACAAAAATGGCTTAATAAGTTAAATTTGGACAAATTTTGTACATTCCGCTAGTTTGTAATAAGTTTTTTAGACTTATCTTGAGGCATAAGTATATTTGGATAAGTGTTTGAAAGAATTTATTACAATAGTTCATTTCAGATTTGTCTAAAATTTATTTTCAATTTATATTTAAATAAATTTCTTAGTATAACTTAAAAACAGTTCAAAGTTTATAAGACTTATTGCAATTTTCGACTTAAAATTTTAATCAATTGATTCAATATCAATACTGAAAATCACTTGATTCAATATCAATACTGAAAATCACTTAGCAATGATTAAGAAATTATTTGTTACAATCAATAAATGCATATGTTACTTGAAAAGCAACAGGGCTAACTACAAACTTGAAAACTTTTGTTACAGTGCAGCCCTTTAATCAAATTCTTTTTTCCTTTTTTTCATAAGAAAGTATACCAATTAGACAAAATAGAAACTAATATTTTTTGTTAAAATTGCATGTTTTTAGGGTTTTGGGCAACATCCCTTAGCATTTGCATGGTCACCAACATTGAATAAAGGCATAGTGCCATGTAAAAAGTTATAACTATTGAACAGAAACAATTTCAATATTTCCTAACAATGGAGATATCGCTCAACAATGATATTAAGTTACACTTTCGGTTAGTGATGGGTATATAATGTTGAGCAATGGCATTAAATCCTATCTGTATTAATATTTGCTCTAACATAATTTTTGGAGACCATTGTTGTTTAAAAATATCATCTTTCTCTTCACTCCTTGCACAAGAGCAAAGCTTGATACATGGTTTTTGGTTGTTCTTTATTAAAGAATCACTCTAGGAATGGATATGGAGCTTCCATGGATTGTATATTCAATTCTCTCAATAATTTGTTGAGTTTAAAGAAAATTTATTTTTGAAAAAAACTTTAACAAAAGGATATTATGTATAGGTGATTGATTAGATATTAATTTTAACAAAAGCTTCTCATACGATTCTTGAAAGCAAAAGTTTTTCAAAATTATGTTTTTAAGTTTGATTTGATTTAAAAACCAAATCACGCCCCCTTTGATTTGTGACTTTCGTCATCTTTTTCATGGTCACCCTAAACGCAAGATGTTAAGATAAAACATCACGTGATACATATACACAACTAAAAATACCATGTGCCTTATGGCACTCCAACATAACATGAACTTCTACAACATTGGAGCAACTCAAATCTCCTCAAACCATGCATATAGACATGACAATCCTACGAAGATAAATTTTGTGAATGTATGTATATATGATTTTGATGATGTCAAAAGAAGAATCAAACAAGGCTCATTTTGCTTCAAGGTTAATACAAGATTGTTTCAACAAACAAAGCCTTGATTCAAGATTTCTTCAAGATCAAGCCTTGCCTCACAATGAAAGGTTTCAAGTCATTCAAGGCACATGTAATCGATTACCAATACATGTAATCGATTACCAATGGTTTGAAAGTGTGTAATCGATTACACATCATATGTAATCGATCACCAAAGACTCTGAACGTTGGAAATTCAAATTTTAAATGAAGGGTCACAACTGTTCAAGAAAAACAATTGTGTAATCGATTACACTAATTCTGTAATCGATTACCAGAGAGGATTTTCAAGGAATATCGCCAACAATCACATCTTATCATTTGGATTTTGAATGGCCATCAAAGGCTTATATATATGTGTGACTTGGGACGAAATTGATGAGAGAGTTTTGATTGATCAAAATGTCTTATCCTCTCAAAAGACAATGAGAGAGATTCCAAAAAAACTTCATTGTCAAATGCTCTCTCAAAAGAAATCCTTGGCCAAACACTTGCCAAATCTATAAGGATTCTTACATGGATCTTCATTGTAATATTCTTCTCTTGAAGAGAGAATTCTTCTTCCATTCTTCTTACTCAATGAAATTAATTAAGGGACCGAGGGTCTCTTGAGTTGTAAGGATTCCTAAACACAAGGGATGAGTTGTCTGTGTGGTTCAGAAGTTGTAAAGGATTTTACAAAGATAGTGGAAATCTCAAGTGGGTTGCTTGAGTACTGGACGTAGGCACGGGTTGTGGCCGAACCAGTATAAAACTGTGTTTGCATTCTCTCTTCCCTTATCTTATTTATTTTGTTGCATTCAATTGTGTCTTGCATGTTTAAAGAACATTGTTAAATTGATTGTTGTTGCTTCTTCTGCATTCTAAGTCTATCCCTCTTAAGATTATTGAGGCCACAAGGTCCAACAAATTTCCTAAACTTTGAGTCATTCAACACTATATAAATAATGATAAAAAGGAAACAAGAAACGAAAATCACGTTTTCACATTCAGGTACACTTATCCATGTAGTCTCCAAAATACACGGGACCACCTCCTAGCCATCTACTCCCCACATACATTAGATATGGGATTTTCATAGACACGAACCTCATGTACAACAACGAAGGGTAATTTTACCAAAAATAAGCATACTAAAAAGGGATAAAACTTAACAATTAAAGCATGATCCACTATCATCACATATATAACATAACATGTAGAAATCATACATAAGACATATGTTTTAGAACTCTCATAATATGACATCTTATAATAATCATCCATTCATCAACCATTACATAAATGTTCAATCATCATACACCATTGTCATCATTAGTTCATCCATCATCAAACATCACAGTATTTTCATGACTCATCAAGTAACACATCATTCTCAAGTCATAATTATCAATGCACATGTCTATCTATCATGTTATGTTATGTTGACTCTTTGTTCCCAGGAAATTTCACCTTGAGCGATTAATCCAAGTACATCCCTTAACATAGTCACACCTTGACCATTCGAGGATAGTCGAATTAACCCTATGGAAGAAGGATGGTTTTATCAAAAATAGATGAGCATGGGTAGTGACTTACCTCAGTAAGGCTTGCAAAGACCTTAACCTATCTAGGGATTTGCCCAATCATCAATTCTATAGGCTCATTCTTGTAGCCACCACTGATAACCACCAACACTAAGATGAGTGCCTTCATAGCACCCTTAACTTACATGCCTACTCAAATGCAATGTCATTTATCAATGCATGTATGTTATGATTAAGCATTATATCACATTACCATTACATTAATCTACCATCGTCAATCCTTACTAATTCACCATTCATATATTTCTCAACAATCATAAACTCTCAACTAGTTCATCTAACATCATGAGATTTTTCACAACACAAGTTCTCATAATCAAATACTGATCTCATCATATGAATGTGAATTACATGAGAATAAAAATATTTCAACTCAATTCATCTCATTAAACAATATTTACTATGATCTCTGTTAGACCTTGTGGCCTCAATAATCTTAAGAGGGATAGGCTTAGAATACAGAAGAAGCAACAACAATCAATTTAATAATGTTCTATAAACATGCAAGGCAAAATTGATTGCAATAACATAAATGAGATAAGGGAAGAGAGAATGCAAACACAATTTTATACTGGTTCGGCCACTTCCTGATGCAAGCTCCATTGGAGCTTGTAGGCCTAGGATCTTCTTCATCAATGGATTCCTTTGCTTCTTGGAAGATAAATGGCAGCGGAATGGAGAAGGAAGAGAGAGAGGAGACGCCACTTCAAGGAGAAGATGAGTCTAGAAGAATCTCACCACCATAGGAGGCCATGGATAAGAGCTTGGAGGAAGAAGGAGATGAATGAAGGGAGAGGGAGAGAAGAGCACGCAATTTTGTGCTCAAAAAGAGCTTTGAAATCTGAAGTTAATATTCAAATGATCAAAGTTCAAAAAAATGCACACACATGACCTCTATTTATAGCCTAAGTGTCACACAAAATTGGAGGGAAATTCAAATTTCACTTGAATTTGAAATTGAATTTGTGGAGCCAAACTTTGGAGCCAAAATTTCACTAATTATGATTAGTGAATTCTAGTTATGGTTCAGCCCACTAATCCAAGATCAATTCCAATATTCTCCACTAAGTGTGCTTAGGTGTCATGAGGCATGAAAAGCATGAAGGACATGCACAAAGTGTGACTATATGATGTGGCAATGGGGTGTAGTAAGCAAATGCTCACCTCCCCCTCTAAAATTTAATTGGATTGGGCTTCTACCAATTCAATTAAATTTATTTCCAACCACACACATCAAATATCCACTTAGTGCATGTGAAATTACAAAACTACCCCATAATACAAAAACTAGTCGAGGTGCCCAAAAATACAAGGGCTGAAAAATCCTATATTTTTAGGGTACCCTACCTACAATATGGAGCCCTAAATACAAGGACCAAATATAATGACATCCTAGTCTAATATGTACAAAGATAATTGGACCCAACCTTGGCCCATGGGCTCAGAAATCTATCCTAAGGTTCATGAGAACCCTAGGGCCTTCTTCAGCAGCTCTAGCCCAATCTTCTTGGAGCCTCTTGCTCATGGTTCTAGTGATTGGTCCCTTCCTAGGGAGGATTGCATCACTTCCCGTGCCTAGGTCCAGTACTCAAGCAACCCACTTGAGATTTCCACTATCTTTGTAAAATCCTTTACAAAGTCTGAACCACACAGGGACAATCCATCCCTTATGTTCAGATGCTTTACAACAAGAGACTCATAGTCTCTTAGCCAATCTCATTGAATAAGAAGAATGAAAGAAGAATTCTCTCTTCAAGAGAAGAATATTACAATGAAGATCCATGGATGAACTCTTAATGGATTTGCAAGTGTTTGCCCAAGAGTTCTCGAGAGAGCATTTGACAATGAAGTTCTCTTGGAATCTCTCTCATTTTCTTTTGAGAGGATAAGACATTCTGGACCAGCAAAACTCTCTGCAATTTCATCCCAAGTCACACATATATATAGGCCTTTGATGGCCATTCAAAATCCAAATGATAAGATGTGACTGTTGGCGATATTCCTTGAAAATCCTCTCTGGTAATCGATTACAGAATTAGTGTAATCGATTACACAGTTATTTTTCTTGAACAGTTGTGACTCTTCATTTAAAATTTGAATTCCCAACGTTCAGAGTCTCTGGTAATTGATTACATATGATGTGTAATCGATTACACACTTTCAAACCATTGGTAATTGATTACATGTATTGGTAATCGATTACATGTGCCTTGAATGACTTGAAACCTTTCATTGTGAGGCAAGGCTTGATCTTGAAGAAATCTTGATTCAAGGCTTTGTTTGTTGAAACAATCTTGTATTAATCTTGAAGCAAAATGAGCCTTGTTTGATTCTTCTTTTGACATCATCAAAATCATGTATACATACATTCACATTCTCCTCCTTTTTGATGATGACAAACATGTGATTTCTTCTCAACACCATCAAAGCTTGCATGATTTACATTATCCCCCTTTCTCAAGCAAATTCTTAATTCTTCTTGACATCATCAAAATCTCATGATTTACATTCTCAAAACATCATATTTTTCTCAATGTCACATTACATACAACATCATCTCATCCACATCTCATATCACTTTCTCAAAACATTATAGTCTATACAGTTATGCATTCAAAAAGAATATTTTTTCATACCAAATTGAGAGTATTTCATGTTACAACAATTAAGACATGTACTTGCATCATCAATTCAACAATTAGTATTTATAAGTTCCCATGTACATATAATTACCCAAACATAACATATCATAATCATCTTATATTAGTTCATAAAATAAAGTTCATTGCATAATAATAATGATAAATCAACTCCATTCATTTCATTTAAGGTTCACATTTACCTCAAGAAGCATTTAAGATTGAATTTCAATTGAAATGCCCCAAAAGAAACTTGATAGACACTCACGCTTAAGCCAAGATTTATCTATGCTTGCTTGCAAAAAAAAAAAAGATTTATCTATGCTAAAGCTTAATCACGCTTAAGCCTAAATCTATATACTCTTAAGCTTAATAATGCTTAAGCTTAGATTAATATATGCTTAATCCTAATCATGCTTAAACCTAGATTCACCCACTCTTAAGCCTGAAATCCAACAATCACATTTTCTTGGTAGACACTTTTACTTAATCACAATTCACCCTTGGCTAAATCGTAAACATTTGTAGAACTTCAAATTTATTGAGTAAAACCTCAAAATGGATTCTAAATCAAACTCATTTCAAATTAGACATCATAAACCATACATACCAATCATTTCACACCCCAAAACAATATTTTCAAGCATCAACCACCTAAATAAGCATTCAATCAAAGTAAAGTTTTTCTTACCTATCAAACTCGATGAGTTAGCTTTGAGATGAAGAAGAGAAATAAAGGAGGAGACTTTGGATTCAATATGAAAGCTTCCCTCAATTCTACAACAGTTCTACATCACCCACGCCACCCAATCCCTAAAAAACCAACATAAAACACATTAAAACCTTAAAAGTGACACTTTTATGAAGCTTCTAAAAATGCTCATGGAGGAAAACCAAAATGGAGGATGAAAAGGGGAAAGAATAGGGTCTCTTACCACTGTAATCAATCCAAAACTCAAAGGAAGAACAACTACAAGATCTTTTGTGCTAGGATTTTCTAGGTCTCACACTCTTTGATGGTGAGTTGTCTTGGAGAAGAAAAGAGTGTTTGTGTTGTGGTTTATATTTGAATCAACTAAAAGCTAAGTTTATGGTTCTACCTCTTCTTTCTATTCACACTTCATCATTTCCTAAGCTCACGCACTTTATTCTCATTACTCAAGGCCCACTCATTTTAAGTCAAACACTCTTAAACTTACTATTCACACCTAAAACAAGGTTTTCACATACGTAAACATAATCGTATAAATAGTTAGTCAGTTAATTACAACACTTAAATTTAATTTAATTACTCTTGCAATTTAAATAAAACTACTTAATCATGAATTATGAAAACACAATGTTATAATACTCTCCAACAAGAAAAAAATGTGCCCTCAAAATTTGCTTGTTAAGGGAATAATGTAAGCACTATCCAAGGTACAAAACTATTTCACTCTCTAAAGGTCTTGATCCCCCCCCCCCCCCCCTCTCCCCCAACAATCTTTCATTTGGTCAAGTCACCCCTTTTCATGGAGTGACTCACCTAAATTCCCTAACCTTAATCCTCCCATATAGAATGTTCCAAACCAATTTTCCATCTTGCTAGTACTGTGTCACTTTTTGCATAAAAGTGTGATCATTACCATAAATCTCTTTCCTTTTTGAAAACATGAATTCCAAACAACTTTATGAAGGTGAAAACTCATTTTTCATAAAGCATGCAAATCCATCCATTTTTCAAAAGAGAGTGTTCAAAACAAAATAAAAAGGGGTTGAACTTAAACTTTCAACAAGTTAAAAAAAAACATAAACCACATTTTTTTTATCCATTTTTCAATGAGTTTTCAAATCGCATGAAAAGATACATGAATCAAAACGTTCAACATGATCTAAAACATCAAACTTCTTTTACACTAGGTCTTTCAAATGACACACCCATAAGCTATCTAACAAACATCTCAAAACATTTTTTTTAAAAGCATAGAAAGGTGTATGTCACTGCTCTAGATATAACCAGATATTTCCCCAAGGTTCATCACTCTACTCACTCTGATCATCACCAGGCTTCTCGCAACATAGGGTCTTACTCCAGAAAACTATCCTTTCTCTTCTTATCGTAATATCTTCTAATATGCCAATTCTTACCAAAGGTACAAGATCTTAGCTTAAGCAATTATTGGGTTCTAGCCATCACTTAAAGCTCTACTCCTCTTACCATTGGCTACTAGTGAAGGTCAACATGCTTACTTTCTAGAATAGTCCCCAAAAGGAGTCATCTCGTGGTTGACATCAAAATCTAGTACTAGGGTTGGAGGATCAACTCCTACAAGTTTCTAACTCGGTTTGGTAAACACACGGGCTTGACATCATCTCATAACTGGGTGTTCTCGACAAGAACATCTCATACTCCCTCATCAACACAATGTCACCCTACCAATAGACTAGAGAGTGAAACCTCTAAGATAAGGGTTGGCTAAAAACAACAATGAAAGGTCGTGCATAAAACTTCATCAAAGAAGAATGGAAGATACCACTAAGAAGCAAAAATATGCAAAGTCTCATTGAAATGAAACTCATACGAAAACAAGGATGATGAAATTTTTAATGCAACAATGAAACTTTATCAAACCCTTGAACATCCATGTTATAACCAAAGAAAGATGGCAAAACAAATTTTCATCAAGGGTAAAGGTCTGAGAAAGATATTACCGCTTTCGAAAAAACAAGATGAAAGTGACAAACTTCTGTTTTTTTAATAACAAATTTGAAATCAATTTCATATTTCAGAAAACAAAATTCCAAAACCAAAGAAATGTATGAAAACTATTTAACCTTTCAAAAATGATTTCCATAAAAGAGGAAGTAGTAAATCTTCCTATCGAAATTAAGAGATCACTAAATGCTTCTTCGCCTTTAGAATTAAGTTCTAAAAGATTTTATATAAAAAAAATCACATGCATTACAACTAACTTTTAAATCAACAAGTGATTAAAGATAATGTAAGAGAACAAAGAGACTCTAAGGTAACAACTTCACAAAATGATTTTAGAACACATTGGGTTATACAATGAAATGATACATCAAAAGATGTAGTTCATTTTTTTACATGAGATAAGCAAAACCGAGTGAAATACATTGCAATTCAATCAATTAAACCAATCAATTTTGAAAACAAAAAGCTACTCTTGAGAGAAAACACAACAACATAAATGGACAACATCAAACAAGTTAAAGCATGTTTACATGAAGAGACACAACAACATATATAGAAAACAAGACTTATGAATCTCAAACCTCTGTAAAACCACCTTGGGGAAAACAATAAAACACCATATTCATTTCCAAAAGAAAATCAATTTCAAACTACATCAAACATGTTAAAACACTAAAAAAGACACATAGATAACAACAAAAAATATCATAAAAGCATCATAGGTTATAAAAAAAATCTCATCAAGCACATAGTACTAGCCTAAGGATTACTAGCCTCAACATATTCTATTTGAAATTAGTTCTCAATCTAAGGAATCTTAGCCTCACCTCACTTAAGTCTTCATCTATCGCAATCCATCTGATCGATACATCACAGACTCAAGAATTCTCGCACGAAGAACTAAGACAACCTTTATCTCACTACAAGTCTTCTTTAATAGTGCAGACTAATTAGGGATTATAGTGAGATTGCAAAACAACACTCGTTGACTACAATTATTCTCCCCAAGGAATAATTGTACTCAATGCACAACAAACATCATGCCAATGATCTCCTTATAGAATCAACTAAATATGGTTCGACAATCAACAATCATTCTCTCACGAAAATGATTTCAAAACACACAAAAAAAGAGACTAAGGATTTATTTTTCAATAAGTTTGTCAAACAACATCACCTTCCACCTTCAATGCCCAAACATGATTTTGAGATGATCAGTTTCATAATCACATTGTAACAATTTCTAGTGGACTAGACAACATAATAAGAGAAATTACTAACTCAATCTAGAGATCCAACACACAACTAGTACCCCCAAAACATCATACTTGACTCTTGGAAAGATTCCCATAATAAAACAAGCAAACAACCAAAGCTACACGATAGACATATTCCCCATAGTTTTGTTCCCAAAAGACACGATCAACTCAGATACCATAAGTGTAACAACCTGCCACCATTACATGGAACTATGAACTATCTCAGGAGGAAGACGTAATTTTAATTTCATTAAAACTATTTGATTAATTTAATTATGATAATACTTGTAAATTTCTAGCGTTTCAAAGACCAAAAGCTAAAACACTCCAACATAACAGGAACTTATACAACATCAGAGCAACTCAAATCTCCTCAAACCACGCATATAGACATGACAACCTAAAGAAGATAAACTTCCTAGACTCTAAGCTGATCAACACTATATAAATAACAATAAAAAGGAAACAAGAAATGAAAATCACATCTTCACGTCCAGGTACACTTATCCATGAAGTCTCAAAAAGACACAGGGTCACCTCCTATCCATTTGCTTCCACATACATCAGATACGGGATCATCACAAGCACAAACCACACATACAATAACACAAGGGTAAGCTTACCGAAAACAAGCATACTAAAAAGGAATAAAACTTAACAATTAAAGCATAATCCACTATCATCACATATATAACATAACATGTAGAAATCATACATAAAGCATATGTCTTGGAGAAAACCTTGAAAGTGACACTTTTATGAAGCTTCTGAAAGTGCTCATAGAAGAGAACCAAAATGGAGGATGTAAGGGGAAAAGAGAGGGTCTCTTACCACTGAAATGAGCCTAAAACTCAAAGGAAGCACAACTACAAGGTCCTTTGTGCTAGGATTTTCAATGTCTCGTACTCTTTAATGGTGGATCTTTGTGATGTGGTTAAGATTTGTATCAACTAAAAGCTGAGTCTATGACTCTTCTCTTCTCATCACTCAAGTCCCACTCATCTCAGCCCAAATACTCTAAAACTTATTATTCATACCTAAAACAAGGTTTTGGCATACATAAACATAATCATATATACAAGCACCACACCATCATCTCATAATTAATTAACTAATCAATTACGGTACTTAAATTAAATTAAATTCCTCTTACAATTTAATTAAAACCACTTAATCAAGTATTATGAAAACACAATGTTACAAAAAAAAACCTTATGTATGTTATAAAGTTGTCACAATTTTATGAGCACATTTAAAATTTTGGGTTAATAAAAGAAGTGTATTTTGAATATATTTATTTGTCTTATAATTAATCTTACAACTACTATTTTTATAATAAAAATAATAATTTTTAAGCTTGTGAATTTTAGCTAATAAATTATTTAGGATAGATTTTTTTTTCCATACATGAATATAAGGGAATACTCTCTTGACTTTAGAAAATCTATGATTATGAAAAAAATGATTGCCCAAATCGATTAGCCCTACTATGGTTACCTGGGCAACACACAAATATAAATATAAATTAGCGCAATATAAATAGAATATAAAATAGTCTTAAAAAATTATAATTTCAAATTTAAAAAATGATGGATGTTGCGGTATACAAAAATTTAAACATCATTCATATAAAATTTATATACCTAAATTTAAATATAAATATATAAGATAAGAGTCTTTTAACATATATAAAAACTAATAATTATAAAAAAAAAATCATCCAAATGGGTTTGTCTTAGTATGGTTATGGGGTGACGAATGAATATAAATATAAATTAAAGCAAAATAAATAATATATAATTATTTAAAAATATTTATTTATCATTATTAAATAAATGAACGATATTTTGATATAAAAATATATTTAAGCATAATTATATAAAAATGGTATGCAGTAAATATAAATATAAATATGAATATTTAAGAGTCTTTTCACATAAAAAAATCAATGATTATAAAAAAAACACCTAAATGAATTTACTCTATTAAGGTTAAACATATGAGGAATAGATATAAATATGGATTACACAATATATATATATATATATATATATATATATATATATATATATAGAGAGAGAGAGAGAGAGAGAGAGAGAGAGAGAGAGAGAGAGAGAGAATTGAATAATAAATATAATTTTGTAAACTTTCAAATATAAACAGCCGAATTTGATATAAAAAGAAAATAATTTGTTGAGAGTATAAGTTAAATATACAAAATAAATTTATACAAGTTTCTTTATAACATTTATTGATAAATATGAACCTAAATAAATTAAAAACAAAATATTTTTAGTATTCATTATATATTAATAAACACATTTTTGTATACAATATTTTTAGTGATTGGAATCCTTTGATTTTCCTTATTGCATAGGAAATAAAAAAATTACAATTAAAACATAACTTACATAAAAATCACATTTAATAATATTACATTAAATATTAACTATTAGTAATATTAGATCCCATGATGGGAAAATTAATATATTTTAAAAAAATATAAATTTTATATTAAAAAAATTATTTTAATATATAACTTCTATTGCAATATTCTTCTATATAGTAATTTGTATATTAATTTTATTTTAATTAAAATTTATATAATCCTATAATATATTTTTACATTGTACTTCTAATATTAGTAGACTATATATCTCTCTATCTTGTAGGTAGATTCTTATCAAATAAAACTATTTGCAACCAAATTATGAAGGAACACATGTCATTGATATGGAAACCACTTCAAGGAGACACAACCGATGAGCTTGATTCAGCTCACTTTCTATTTTGATTCTATCATGCAGTGGAGTATTAGAGAATCAAAAAGGAGGTTCATGGAGTTTTGACAAAAACTTACTGATACTGGGAGCCATCAAAGAGGGGGAAGATCCATTAAGTGTTCCATTATTTATGTACCTTTCTAGATCCAAATTCATCATCTACCAGTGGGATTCATGTCCCAAGAAGTGGGTGAGAGAATAGGGAATTACTTAGGCTAGTTTTTGGAATATGATGAGAGGAACAATGCAAACTTTCTTTGATCTTTCAAGCAAATTAGGGTGTGGCTTGATGTTTGAAAGCCCTTTATGAAATCCAAAAAAACCAGGAAATCAAGAGGATAACTCAAAGAAGTCTCTTTCAAGTATGAAAAGCTTGGCTCTTATTGCTATCTTTGTGGATTACTCGGCCACATCGAAGATCATTGTTGCAAACTATTATCCATGTCCCAAGATGATGGAAACCAAGGTTGGGGGACTGCTTTGCGAGCTGAAATTCGACCCGATGGTGGAATTGGTGTTTGATCTTACTTATGTGACGACAGAGACATAAGCTCACGGAAATTTTAGAGTGAAGGGAGACAAGGGAACAATGGCATTAATGACAATGGTTGTGCTTTCATTGCCAATCCAGAGGCAAGCAAAAATTGTATTGAATTTATGGAGTATGTGTTTAAAAACTCTAAATTGGTTACACCCATTATTCACAATACAATGATTATGGAGAATAAAAGCAATCAAGAGCTCGTTATTGGTGATAAAAAAAGGAGGCTAATAGAAAATAAAATTCTTAATTCGAATTTGATCACCCAACGAATAGCCATAGATGAAAAGTTGTGTGAAACTCCCCAACCAATATCAAACCCTAAACACGAAATACCTTTTTTAATGGTGGGCCCTAGCTGCCAAGCCCACTAGGGACAATGACTCTCCTCAATTGGAATTATTGGGTTTGGGCAACCTGAGTGTAGTTCCCTCCCTCTAGGACCTTTTTCAAACTTATCAAATAGATGTGATCTTCCTCTATGAAACCCTAGTTCATACTTGACGAATTAAAGAAATAAAAACACAACTCGATTTTGATTCTTGGTTCGCTATTGATGCTAACGGCAAAAGTGAAGGGTTGCTCTCCTTTGGCATAAACCTTTTGTTTGTAACCTTTTTTCTTTTTCTTCTAATTTCATCAATGTTCGGGTACATTAAGTTGGCTCCTCTACTTGGAGATTAAAAGGCTTCTATGGCTTCCCTGAAAGAGACAAGCATAAAGATTCTTGGAAACTTTTCTGGTCTCTAGCAGTTGATACCTCTCTCCCTTGGTGTATTTTCAGGGACTTCAATGACCTTCTATCCAACGATGATAAAGTTGGCATGGTGGCCACCCAAACTGGCTTCTAAATGGTTTCAGAGAAGCTCTGATTGACTACAATCTTCATGATCTTCCAATGAAGGGCTACTAGTACACGTGGGCAAGGCAACGTGGAAAACATGACTCTATTGAAGAGAAACTTGATCATGGCATGAAAACTCTTGACTGCATTGATTTATTTCCAAACTTCAAGCTTTCAAATGGTCTAAGTTCTAAATCTGACCATTCCCTAAGAATCATTTGTTTAGACGTATCAAGGAAGAGATATTTCTAGAAACCCTTCTAGTTTGAGAACTCTTAGCTTTTTAAACCTGAGCTCCCTAACATTGTTCATCACGATTTGAGCAGATTTCCTCATGGAGAATTTCTCACAAAAATAATTTCTTGCACTGATGAAATTAATGCCTGGGGAAAAAACTTGAGGAGACAATTCAAAGACCAAATTGACGATTGTAGAAGGGAAATTGATCAATTGCATCAATCAATCAATCTTGAAGCAGATAATCACTAGTCTCTCACCAAAAATAATAGCTCAATTGATTTCTCATGAAGAAGCTTACTAGAAGCAGAAAGCAAAAGCATTTTGGCTAAAGGGTGGAGATTCAAACTCAATTTTTTCTATGCAACTATCAATGCAAGGAAAAAAACAAAATTTCATCTCTTCCTTAGTCAACTCAAATGGTGATAATGTTTATGATCACAGTGGCATTTCTAAAGTTATTTTAATGATTTGTTCCAAGCATAAATTAATTGTAATGGTTTCCTTCCATTTATAAATAAAGTTTTAGCCTATGTTTCAACCTATGACAATGACTCCCTTTTAGCACCCTTTACCATAGACGAGTTCAAATATGCTTTTTTCCAAATGGATTCTAACAAATCTCCTGGCCCATATGGTTTAAACCCTACTTTTTACGTGAAAATTTGGCACTTATATGGTCCTGAACTTTGTAATATTGTTGTTTGCTAGCTTGAAAGAGGTCATTTCCAACCTTAGGTCAACCAAACAACTACTGTCCTTATTCCCCAAAACCACAATCCCTCCATTATGAAAGATTTCGTACCCATTTCCCTTTGCCATCACTTACAAAATCATATCCAAAGTCCTTGCCAATCGCCTTAAAACTATCCTTCCCAAATGTATATCCCAAGAACAGTTAGCCTTTGCTGAGGAATGTTTTGTCTTAGATAATGTCCTTCTAGCTTACAAAATTATTCACCACGTGATGATGCAATCCTCCCAAGGAGGGGACCCGTCACCAGAGCCATGGCTAGGAGACTTCAAGAAGGTTGGGGTAGGGATGCAGGAGAAGGCCCTAGGGTTCTCATGAGCCTTAGGTTAGATTTTGGGCTCATGGGCTAAGTATGGGTCCATTTATCTTTGTACATAATAATTAGGGTTTCATTATTTTTGGGCCTTGTATTTAGGGCTACATAGTGTAGGGAGGGTACCCTAGTAATGTAGGATTTTTCAGCCCTTATATTTTAGGGCACCTAAACTAGTTTTTGTATTAGGGGTAGTTTTGTAATTTCATATCATTAAGTGCACTATTTGATGTGTGTGTTGGGATAGAAATTTAATTGAATTGGGAGAAGCCCAATCCAATTAAATTTTAGAGGGGCAGGTGAGCATTTGCTTGCTACACTCCATTGTCACATCATATAGTTACACTTTGTACATGTCCTTCATGTTTTACATGTCTCATGACACCTAAGCACACTTAGTAGAGAATCTTGGACTTGATCTTGGATTAGTGGGCTGAACCATAGCTGAAATTCACTAATCATAATTAGTGAAATTTTGGCTCCAAATTTGGCTCTACAAATTCAAATTCAAATTCAAATTTCCCTCCAATTTTGTGTGACACTTAGGTTGTAAATAGAGGCCGTGTGTGTGCATTTTTTTTCAACTTTAATTTTGAGAAATTAGACTTCAAAGTTTAGACCTCATTCTTCCTCTTCTCTGTCTCAAAATTTTGTTCCCCTATCCCTCTCTCCCTCTACTCATCTTCTCCTGCCTTCAAGCTCTTATCCATGGCTTCCTATGATGGTGAACTTGTTCTTTACTCGTCTTCTCCTTGAAGTGGCGTCTTCAATCACCTTTCCTCCTTCTCTATTCCACTACAATTGATTTTCATGAAGCAAAGAACTCCATTGATGAAGAAGATCCAATGCCCACATGCTCTACATGGAGCTACATTATGTGAGATGTAAAAAAATAGGAAAAATGGGTGAAATTGCTCTCAAGATTTATATTAGCAAGGCATTTGATTGTGTTGGTTGGAATTTTCACTTACATGTTTTGAGAAAAAATGGGTTTTCATAAAAAATAAGTGAAGTGGATGCAATTTTGTCTTCAATTTGTTCAACTCTCAAAGATTGTAAATGGTGAGAATGTGGGGCAAATTATTCTAGGGAGAGGTTTAAGATAGGGTGACCCACTATCACCCTACCTTTTTTATCCTTGTTACTAAAAGTCTTTCAGCAATCCTAAAAATATAGAGTGGCGAAAGGAGATATCCATTGATTGAAGGTGTGTAGAGGGGTTCCAACCCTCTAACATCTTTTATTCATTGACAATTGTTTTTTATTTTGCAGGGTAGAGAACAAGTAAATTACTGATCGAGGCCGTACCCGAATCAAATAAACATGAAAATGCAGTAACTAGGAAGTGATCCTAGGTCGTTTCCCAATGAGCAATGACAAACCAAATGTTCATAATATACTTGCGCAGTAACAGTAACAATTGGGGGGGTTTGTTTGTTTTGTGATTAAAGAGCAGAATAAGTAAACTGGAATATGAAACTACTAATATTAAAAACGGGTTGTTTCCTCTTATTTAGAAGCCATTCTCTTATCCTGGGTCATGGAGAATTTGTCCCTAACAGTTAACCACTTAATCCAACCCTATTTCAATTTACTAAGCGAAAATCAACTTAGGGTTGTCAATACGTGATTAGGCACCACAAACACTAGTTAGTCCTTCGTCCAATAAGCATGAACACAAGTTAGGCTCGGAGGCAATTAATCGAACACGAAGCGTGCACTGATTAATGTTCACGAATTTGGGTTAACTGGTGAAGGGAAAACTGCCAGGAAACCACATTATAAACGAAACCTCAAAGAGAGCTAGGCTTCATCCTCAAAAGGAAACAACACCAAAATATTTAGCCTTCCATAGATTCTAACAGAAAACGTAAATGAAACATGAAGCAGAAACGTAAACGAACAAAAATATAAATGAACAGAAACGTAAATGGGACAGAAACGAAATTGAAAGTAGAAGAAGAAACAAGACCGAAATTGTAATTAGAAGTAGAAAATGTAAAATTGCATTACGTGAACAGTAGCATCAAAGCAGAAAACGTAAAACCCTAAAAACCAAAAGCTCTGAATAATGAATAGCATAACAGAATGGCCTTCACGAATCCCAAGGCTGCTATTTAAAAAGAGTCACTCAAAGTCAATGGGCCCTATTACAATACTCTGGCCCAAAACGAAATAAACACTGAACAACATAAAATAAAATTGCGAAATTTCCTAATTAGAAATTAACTAAGGTAAGCGCTGCTTTATTTGCCCTCTTCAAGTCCATAACCAAAATCCGGATTAAGCCCAATGTTTCATTAATTCCTGAAATTATATTAAAAACATCAAATTAGCAAAATGAGCCCAAATAATAAAACTGCCTTATTAATTGACAATTAAGACCAATCAGTAATTAAAATGGTGCAAAAAGGGATTAGAAAATAGAAGAAAATGATGGCACATCAAAACCCCCCATACTTAGCCTTTTGCACTCCTGGGCAAAATGAAACAAAGAACAAAATCCAAGGATATCAAAGAGAGACAAACAAAAACATTCACATATTTCTCAATGAACATCAAGGAATGAAAGGAATGGGTAACATCTAACATAAGGAGATCCAAAAAAAATCAAGACATTCATGAAAATCATCCAAGCAACCCAATCATGGCAAAATAGTTAATCAGCTCAAGAATGAAAAATGATAAAGCCTCACAAGATATACACTCTATCTCTCAAGTGTCTAGGCTACTATTTACCCTCAAAGCACCCATGAAAACAAACACCACATAAACTTGGCAAGATTCTAAAATTGACAATCAACCCATAAACACAAGCACATGAGGATCAAAAGGTCTTTTAAGGTTGTAATGGGGCCAAGGACAAGGTATGGAAAAATATGGAATAAGTGGCTAAATCCCAAAGGAATAGAGGAGCAATGGTGAATAAGTGCATATTAAGAAAAAATAAGAAAATAAAAAGAAGTACAGATAAAATTTAAACATAAAGAGTAGAACCAAGAGTTTCATCATTCTTGTGCCATTTAAGATCTTGTTCACTCAACTTTATTGCTTTTCTTTTTCTTTTTTCGGATTTTTTTTTTACTCTATAGCCTTTGAGAAACAACATTTCATTCAGCATGTCCAACATTTAACCAATATACAATGTTCATCAAGTATGGCCCAAAATACATCATGAAGCATAGCCAACAAAACAAGTTATCCAATGAAACAAAAACCCCCCACACTTATTCCCAAAACAATTCCAAAGCTCCAAAATTCCTTAAGGATATGGTGATATCATGGTTTTTCATTTAAGGCTTGTAGTGAGCTTCAAAAAAAGGAAAGGGAAACAAGGCTCAAAAGGGCTATCAAAGGAATTAATTCAAGGTAAGTCCATTTGGCTAGAAGCTTATAAGAACAAAATTGCCTCAATCATTTCCAAATATGCATGTGAATTAGGAAGCATCAACAAGAATCAAGCCAAGGCTATTGTGCAAGCAATCAATGGGGCAAAACACACCAAATGATTATGATGATGGATGGCTCAAATTCTCACAAAGGTAAACTCATCACTTTCAAATTGAGCTTTCAAAACTATCATGACATGTAGAGGAGAATCAAGGATTTCAAGTCACAAAATGTCAAGAACTTTTATTTTCAAAACAATTAACCATTTCTTGAACATATCCTATAATTCAAAGAAAAACATGCAAAGTTGTACATGCACACAAAATTGACCCAAAATATTAAACTAAAAATCCGACAAAACTAACAACATTAACAAATTAACACAACTAACAAATTAACAAAACCAACAAAACTAGCAAGACCAAAGAACACTCCCCCCCATACTTAAACAACACATTGTCCTCAATGTAGCACAATTAAAAGATTAAAAACAATTAAATCATCAAATAGAATCGAACAAGTGTAATAAAAGCAAAGAAGGAGATAGGAAAAGAAAAACTCCCTAAGTCATGGTGGAGGAAGAGTAGGGTGGAGTAAGGAAGTCTCTTCCACCACTACGTCCACTAAAGAAGGGTTCGTGAGGAATGACTTAAGTCGATGTCCGTTGACCTTGAAGCTCTTGTTTGTGGAGTCGTTTTTTTATCTCAACTGTACCATAAGGAAAAACATTAGTAACAACAAAAGGACCAATCCACTTAGACCTCAACTTACCACTCATGAGTCCAAGCCTAGAATTATACAATAACACTTTTTTCCCAACCATGAAGTCCTTCTTAACTATCATGCTATCATGGAACTTCTTGGTCTTTTCTTTGTAGAACTTGGCATTCTCGTAGGCTTCTAGGCGGATTTCATCTAACTCACTCAGTTGCAACTTTCTTTCCTCACCAGCTTGATCCATAGAGAAGTTGCAAGTCTTCACTGCCCAGTAAGCTTTGTGCTTAATTTCCACTGGAAGATGACATGCCTTTCCAAAGACAACCCGATAAGGAGACATTCCTATGGGTGCTTTGTAGGCAGTCCGATGTGCCCAGAGAGCATCATCAAGCCTGGTACTCCAATCTTTCCTGCTTGGCTGCACAATCTTCTCTAAAATTCTCTTGATGTCCCGGTTAGAAATTTCTGCCTGTCCATTGGTCTGGGGGTGGTATGGTGTGGATACCCTGTGTACCACCCCGTACTTTTTAAGCAGGGCATGCATTGTCCTGTTGTAAAAATGGGTTCCTTGATCACTAACAATTGCTTTAGGTACTCCAAACCTGCAAAAAAGATTAGACCTGACAAAGTCTGCAACAACTTTAGCATCATTAGTTCTAGTGGGCTTGGCTTCCACCCATTTTGAAACATAGTCAACTGCAAGGAGAATGTAAACATAACCAAAAGAGACAGGAAAAGGGCCCATGAAATCTATACCCTAGACATCAAACACCTCACAGAATAGCATAGGTTGCTGAGGCATTTGTTGTCGCCATGTAAGTGTATTTCCTGCTCTCTGACACTGCTCACAAGTGCTGCAGATCTTCCACGCATCTTTAAAGATGGCGGGCCAATAAAAACCACAATCAAGCACTTTGCGAGCTGTCCTTTGAACACCCAGATGACTTCCCGGTGCGGAAGAATGACAGAATTGCAGGACTGAGTCAGTCTCATGATCTGGAATGCATCGTCTAATTACCTGATCACTGCACAATTTCCACAAGTAGGGGTCATCCCAAATAAAATGCTTAGCATCACTTTTAATTTTATCTTTTTGGGCCTTAGATGCTAAGGGAGGAAAAACAGAGGCAACTAAATAATTGACAATGTTAGCAAACCAGGGAGTAGAAAGAGAGTCAGAAATACTATACAGTATATACAAATGATCATCCGGGAAATCATCCCGAATGGGTGAATCCGCATCTGATACACGTTCGATCCGACTCAAATGACCAATAACTAGATTTTGTGCTCCGCTCCTATCAGGGATCTCCAAGTCAAACTCTTGGAGCCAGAGCATCCATCGGATCAACCTAGGCTTAGAATCAGTCTTCTTCAACAAGTACTTTAGAGCTGCATGGTCAGTGTAAACAATAATGCGGGTACCAAGCAAATAAGATCGAAATTTTTCAAGAGCAAAAACTATGGCTAGAAGCTCTTTCTCAGTAGTAGTATAATTCGCTTGGGCAGCATCTAAAGTCCTAGAAGCATAATATATCACCCTGGGCAATTTATCAATTTTCTGAGCAAGGACAGCCCCCAATGCATAATTTGATGCATCACACATAAGCTCAAAAGGGGCTGTCCAATCGGGTGCCTGGATGATGGGGGTGGTAGTCAGCGCTCTTTTGAGGCAATCAAAAGCCTCTTTGCATCTGTCATTAAAGTCAAACTCCACCTCCTTTTGCAACAAGTTGGATAGTAGAAGGGCTACTTTGCTAAAATCCCTTATGAAGCGCCTGTAGAATCCTGCATGACCAAGAAAAGATCGCACCTCTCGCACACAAGAGGGGTAAGGCAATTGTGAAATAACAGAAATTTTTGCAGGATCTACTTCAATACCCTTATTGGAAATAATGTGGCCTAAAACTATACCTTGCTCAACTATAAAATGACATTTTTCAAAATTTAGAACAAGGTTAGTTTCAATGCATCTATTCAAAACTTTTTCCAAACTATTCAAACAACCATCAAAAGAGGATCCATATACAGTGAAATCATCCATAAACACCTCTATGCAATTTTCTAAAAAATCACTGAAAATACTAATCATGCACCGCTGGAAGGTACCAAGAGCATTGCACAGGCCAAAAGGCATCCTCCTATAGGCAAAAGTGTCGAAGGGGCAGGTGAATGTGGTCTTTTCCCAATCCTCAAGAGCAATAGTAATTTGCATATAACCAGAAAAACCATCAAGGAAACAGTAGTAGGATTTACCTGCCAGGCGTTCAAGCATCTGGTCAATGAATGGCAGGGGAAATGGTCCTTTTTGGTAACCTGGTTCAGCCTCCTATAGTCAATGCAGACTCTCCAACTGTTCTGCACCCGAGTAGGAATCAGCTCCTCCTTCTCATTTTTTATCACTGTGAGGCCGGTCTTCTTCGGGACTACCTGGACGGGACTCACCCATTGGCTGTCGGAGATAGGATAAATGATTCCAGCTTGCAAAAGCTTGGTTATCTCCTTCTTCACTACATCAAGAATCACCGGGTTGAGTCTTCTCTATGGCTGTCTTACTGGTTTAGCTCCATCCTCTAAATTTATTCGATGCATACATGTGGATGGGCTAATACCAGGAATGTCCGCCAGGGTCCAGCCTATAGCCTTCTTATGCTTCTTGAGAACTGACAACAACTTCTCCTCTTGCTCATCAGCAAGGGAGGCAGATATAATCACTGGAAAACTCTTGCTATCATCCAAGTAAGCGTATTTTAAATTTGATGGCAGAGGCTTCAATTCTGGTGTGGTTGGCTGGACAGTGGTAGAAGGAGATGGTTTCTCAGCCTTTACCTCATAAAGAAAGTCAGAGGTATGTGTACTTCCTGAAACATGGTTAGTCCTATCTGACTCTATAAAATCAATCTCGAGAGGTAAAACACCACTACCAGACATGCAATCAATATCACTCTCAGATTCACTCTCAGCATCAAATTCATACATATGATCAAGTACAATTTCAGACTCAATGCATGAAGAGTGAGAGGCATGCAGATTAGAATAAAGATCAATCATGTATTCATCAACAATATGGTCAATTATTTCAGCACGAAATACAGAAAGATCTTTAGATGGGTATTTCATAGCATCCAGAATATTAAAATGAACAGTTATATCACCAAACTCCATGGATAGTGTGCCTGCATAAACATCTATCTTAGTTCTAGCGGTTTTCATAAAGGGTCTGCCTAGAATGATGGGAACTGATCCTTGAGAAAATCCATCTTCCATATTCAAAATATAAAAATCAACAGGGAAAATCAGTTCACCAACTCTAACTAAGACATCTTCTATGAAACCAACAGGATAGGCAACACTTCTATTAGCTAAATGAATTACCACATCAGTTGACTGCAAGGGACCTAGAGATAGAGAATTAAAAATAGACAGAGGCATAACACTAACAGAAGCTCCTAAATCTAGCATGGCATTGTCAAACTTACTATTCCCTATAATACAAGGTATGCTGAATGTACCTGGATCTTTGCATTTTTCAGGAATTTGAGGAACAGATTTACCAATCAATGCGGAGACATTTCTGCCCATGCTAATTCGTTCACTTCCTTTAAGCTTCCGCTTATTAGTGCACAGCTCCTTCAAGAATTTAGCATATCTTGGAATTTGCTTTATTGCATCCAACAGAGGTATGTTTACCTCTACTTTTCTAAATGTTTCCAAGATCTCTTTCTCTGCCTCTTCCATTTTTTTGTTGGAAACTGCTCTTGGAGGGAATGGAAGAGGGGGAATGTGCTGCTTCTGCAAATCAGAATTACCTGTGGAAGAAGATTCACCTGCACAGAAATTGTTAGGTAAATTTTTGTCATCACCTTTTTCTGGAGTAGAGTGAAGTTTGGCAGGTTCATTTGCAGATAAGGAAGGTGCTACGGGTTGAGGTCCTTGACACTGCTTTCCCGACCTCAATGAAATGGCACTGACATTTTTGGGATTTTGGACAGCTTGAGAAGGTAGCTTGTCAGAATTCTGGGACTGTTGTTGATTCAATTGTGTAGCTAATTGTCCCATCTGATTAGTCAAGCTCTGAATGGAAGCTCTGGTCTCTTGTTGAAACTGCATGTTTTGCATAGTCATTTGCCTCACAAGTTCTTCGAGGGAAGGTTGTGGAGGGGCCTCAACTGTTGGCTGTTTCTGGGGCTATTGCTGTTGTTGGATTGGTGAAGGAATGTATGGTCTGCTTGGGCCAGCAGCATTTTGGAAGGAAGGAGCAGGCTGTTGTTGTCTTGCTGAGGGTTGGATCATCTGAGATTAGGGTGATTCCTCCATCCAGGGTTGTATTTGTTGCTGGAGAGGTCATAATTGTTCTGCTGTGGTTGATTTTGCTGCTGAGGTTGAGGAGGTCTATTGTAAATATTTGCAGCATAAGCTTCAGGCTGCTCAATTGCTCCAGGTTGCTGCATGGAAGGGCAAAGGTCTGTATGGTGGTCAGCAGAGGAGCACAAACCACAAACCCTTGCGACAGGTACAGATTTCTGATTCAAGGCCAGCTGGGTTACCAAGTTAACCAATGCATCCAGTTTGCCTTCTAGCTTCTTAGTCTCAGATGATGCAGTTGAGTTTGTAGCTACCTCATGCACTCCTCTAATGACTATGGCATCATTTCTGGCGCTAAACTGCTGGGAGTTAGAAGCCATCTTCTCAATTAAATTTCTGGCTTCAGCAGGAGTCATGTCTCCAAGGGCTCCACCACTGGCAGCATCTATCATACTTCTCCCCATATTACTGAGTCCTTCATAAAAATATTGGAGAAGAAGCTGCTCCGAAATCTGATGGTGAGGGCAACTGGCACATAGTTTTTTAAATCGCTCCCAGTACTCATACAGGCTCTCTCCACTGAGTTGTCTAATACCTGAGATATCTTTCCTGATGGCTGTGGTCCTGGAAGCAGGGAAATTTTTTCTAAGAATACTCTCTTAAGGTTATCCCAGCTCGTGATGGACCTTGGAGCAAGGTAATATAGCCAGTCCTTTGCCACTCCCTCTAATGAATGAGGAAAAGCCTTCAGAAATATGTGATCCTCTTGGACATCTGGGGGTTTCATGGTGGAACAGACAATATGAAATTCCTTCAAATGTTTGTGCGGGTCTTCACCTGCAAGGCCATGAAACTTTGGAAGCAAATGAATCAGTCCAGTTTTAAGAACATATGGGACATCCTCATCAGGGTATTGGATGCACAAGCTTTCGTAGGTGAAATCAGGTGCAACCATTTCCCTTAGAGTCCTCTCACGGGGTGGAGGTTGTACCATGTTCTCAGAATGTGCAAAATCAGAATGCTCAGAATCAGAATGCTCAAAATTATAATGTTCAAGATCAGGATGTTCAAAATCACCAATAACAGAATGCACAGATTCACCAGTAATGGAATGCTCAGAATGATCAAAAGGTATAAAATGATGCCTAACTAATCTATGAAATGTCTTATCTATCTCAGGATCAAAGGGTTGTAAGTCAGATGGATTGCCTCTAGTCATACACTACATTCAGCATACACAACTAGTTGCCTTGTCATGTAAATAAAGGTGTAGGTTTGAACTACAGCTACCCTCAAATGATATCCAAATGACTTGAAATTTTGTGAGCAACCTTATAAAATGATGAGAAGATAGCACAAAAATTTCAGACAAAAATTCAAAGTATAACTATAGAAGCTAAACATGGTAGGTTAAGAAAAATAAGTGAATAAAACTTGAAAAATAAAAAACTTTTGACAGAATCACTTTTTTTGGACGATGGAGACCTCAGCCAGCCTATGGCAGGCTGCCACGGCGTAGGAAATTTTTTTCTACCCCAAATACATATATAATAATTGCGATTCTGATACCCGGAGCAAAAGTTATGGTTGTTTGACGTTTTGACAAACACAAAATTTGCTACTTTTTTGGAACTTTCAAATCTGACCAAACTAAAGGCTCTAGCTATTTTTCCCACAAAATATGGATTAAAAGAAGTTACCACCAAAAAATTCAGCCAAAAATAACAACCCTAGCTACTAAAACAAAAAATCACAAATAATTCAGCATGGGTGGTCGCTAAAATCCGTCGTTACATGATTTCTACTACTACTCTGGTTTGCCGCAAGCAAAAAATGGTCGCTAAGTCCGTCGCAAAACACTATTCATAGCAAAACACCCAAAACTGAAACAGGGGAAACGCTTAATAGAAAAACTGAAACAGAACACACACTAAACAAAATACCAAGACACTAAACAACATTAACACACATATTAACACAATACTAACAATTAAACATAGAACACGGAAAAAATTAAACACACAACGCTAGCTATTATGAACCTTTGGACACTGCTCCCCGGCAACGGCGCCAAATTTGATCGAGGCCATACCCGAATCAAATAAACATGAAAATGCAGTAACTAGGAAGTGATCCTAGGTCGTTTCCCAACGAGCAATGACAAACCAAATGTTCATAATATACTTGCGCAGTAACAGTAACGATTGGGGGGGGGTTTGTTTGTTTTGTGATTAAAGAGCAGAATAAGTAAACTGGAATATGAAACTACTAATATTAAAAATGGGTTATTTCCTCTGATTCAGAAGCCATTCTCTTATCCTGGGTCATGGAGAATTTGTCCCTAACAGTTAACCTCTTAATCCAACCCTATTTCAATTTACTAAGCAAAAATCAACTTAGGGTTGTCAATCCGTGATTAGGCACCACATACACCAGTTAGCCCTTCGTCCATTAAGCATGAACACAAGTTAGGCTCAGAGGCAATTAATCGAACACGAAGCGTGCACTGATTAATGTTCACGAATTTGGGTTAACTGGTGAAGGGAAAACTGCCAGGAAACCACATTATAAACGAAACCTCAAAGAGAGCTGGGCTTCGTCCTCAAAAGGAAACAACACCAAAATATTTAGCCTTCCATAGATTCTAACAGAAAACGTAAATGAAACATGAAGCAGAAACGTAAACGAACAAAAATGTAAATGAACAGAAACGTAAATGGGACAGAAACGAAATTGAAAGCAGAAGAAGAAACAAGAACGAAATTGTAATTAGAAGCAGAAAATGTAAAATTGCATTACGTGAACAGTAGCATCAAAGCAGAAAACGTAAAACCCTAAAAACCAAAAGCTCTGAATAATGAATAGCATAACAGAATGGCCTTCACGAATCCCAAGGCTGCTATTTAAAAAGAGTCACTCAAAGTCACTGGGCCCTATTACAATACTCTTGCCCAAAATGAAATAAACACTGAACAACATAAAATAAAATTGCGAAATTTCCTAATTAGAAATTAACTAAGGTAAGCGCTGCTTTATTTGCCCTCTTCAAGTCCATAACCAAAATCCGGATTAAGCCCAATGTTTCATTAATTCCTGAAATTATATTAAAAACATCAAATTAGCTAAATGAGCCCAAATAATAAAACTGCCTGATTAATTGACAATTAAGACCAATCAGTAATTAAAATGGTGCAAAAAAGGGTTTAGAAAATAGAAGAAAATGATGGCATATCAATTACTATCCTTTAGGAGACTCTTGATACTTATGGTTCTGCCTTAGGGCAGATAATCAACTACCAAAAATTTGAGATTTTCTTCAGCTCAAATATTCAACAAGAGCAGAGGCATAACATATCTTCTTTTCTTGGAGTCATAGAGAGCATTGTGTAGCACCTTTAAATATAGACTTCCAAAATAACCTACTGATTCCCTTAATAAAAAGATAGTCTCAAGCCTTCTTTATTATTAACTCAAAAGATAAGGAAAGATTGAGGAATTTTTTGCCGAAAATACAAACTTTCTATTCCAATTTATTAAAACTCATTTTCCTTGTTAAAGCATGCATAATAAATCATAGTAATCACTTATTGTGTTAAAACTACAAATCAATGAACAAAATCGAAACACTGACATAAATAAAGCATGCATGCTTAAATAATTAGTAATGGCAAACAAGTGAGCCTTCATTGTCACAAAATATAAATAAATAAGTTTTAGGTACCATAATGAGTAGCAAAACATAAGTGTCTCAATGAAACCAGTAAATAGCATATATAGTCCCAAAGTGACAAGTAAAGTAATATGGGTAAGTAACGATTGAATAGATACAAAAGGTTTGAGCCTAGATATAAATATGTGACTTGTACTCAAAATTCTTCAGAGTTTTTTAGAACATTCATTGTCATATCCTCTCACAAGAAAACCTTTGACCAAACACTTGCAAAATCATTAAGAATTCTTATAAGTTCTTCAACTTGTATCATTCTTCTCCAGAAGAGAGCAACTTTCTTCTGTACTTCAAAGCGATCAATTGTTAATCAAGAGACAATGGATCTCTTGATTTGTAAAGTTCTATGAACACAAGGGAAGGGTATCCCTAGGTGGTTCAAAATTTGTAAAAGGATTTACAGGTTAGTGGAAATCTCAAATAGGTTACTTGAGGATTGGACATAGGTACAGGGCGTGGCCGAACCAGTACTAAACTGAGTTTGCAATTCTCTCTTCCCTAAACTCCTTTAATTTATTGCATTTTAATTTTACTTTGTATATTTCAAAGAAGTATCAATTGAATTGTTCTTTACTTCTTTTCTATTAAGTCTGCATATTTCATTTAAAGAGAATTAAAATTTATTAGGGAAAATTCTTTAAACTTAATTCACTCCACTTCGTAAGCTATTGAGGTCACTTGTTTAACACCTTCATCAACCTATCTAGAATCATAACGAAACAAAAAAGGCTAATCGAGCTAGAAAGAAGAATTTTAAAGGAAAAGGAAAACCCTTTGGCACTTGGGAGCATGAAGGAGTTTTGTTCAAACCATGCTTTTTGCTTTCGTTCTTTATTTTTGTTACTCTTGTTCAGTTTTGGATACAACCATAGATGGAAAAAGAGAATCAGAAAGAGAGAAGTAGGAAACCGTATGATAATTGTTGATAAAAAAATTTAAAATGATACAAAACAAAATGAAGAAGGCAGGATTCGGCCTTATAAAATACATAAAAAATGAGAAATTTGAGTGGGGGCAAACAGAAAAAAGGAAATAAAAAGGAAAACTTGTTGTCATAGTGGCCAACCATGGGAAAGCTGAATCTCCAATTTTGCTTTCGCTGGGTGAGAAATCGAAAATGAAAATATAATAAAAAAAAGTATGTTACTACCATGAATACACGTCATTTGAAACCGCAATCTCTCCGGGAAACAATGTTGACGTATGAGAGACAGGAGGATGAGTGATTGACAAAAGAAGAAAAACATATGACTTTGTATCCAATCTCTGCTGCAATCCCACTGAAAGTACGACGCTTGATTCTCTGAAACCTCCTCCCTCTCTAAACGCCTCTATCTCCTCCTGTACCAGTTTGTTTTCTTCACGTCATTATTGACTTCTGGTTGCCACCGTCCCCCGATCAACCTCCTCTCACCGTACTTGAAACAATTGGTTTATTGAGAAAAAAAACCTAACCTCCAATACAACCTAAAGAAGAAACGTTAATGATTCCACTCCGCACGTTACAACTTGATCTTCATTTATCTATTTTCAAATGCATTAGGAAATATCAATGATTAAATGTATTGAATTTGACATTCCCATGAATTGCTTTAGAAAAACAAAGCGTGCATGCATTAATCATCCAAGTAATTCCTTTTATGAAAATAAATCATATATTAGGGAAAATATTTTTACATTATTTGTTTAGGTTTTTTCAGATAGATAATATAAATAGGAGTGAATAAGCAATTTAGTCCCTGAGATTGTACCCATTTTGCATATTAGTCCCTAACTTAATATTAAATTCAAAATAGTCTCTATCTTTACATAAGTGTTGCAAAATAGTTTTTCCGTTAAATTTTAAAGTAACAGTGAGGTCAATTTTAGTGCCATGTGAACTATCCTACGTGGCACTAAAGGATGATGTGGCATGACACGTGGATGTGTCTCCTAAAAGATGCCACGTCATTTGATGATAACAAAATGAGTAAATAAGCAATTTAGTCCCTGACTTTGTACCCCTGTTGCATATTAGTCCCTAACTTAATGAAAAATTCAAAATAGTCCATATCTTTTGCATAAGTGTTGCAAAATAGTCCTTAACTTAAAAGATGCCAGAAATCATGCTTAAAGTGTCCATGCATTGCAAAGGTTGTGCCTTGCATGATTTCTGGCGGCGCAGATTCCTCCTTGGATTCCTTATCATCTTTTGATTCCTCTGGTTTTTTCTCTTCTTCTTTCTTTTCTTCTTCATTTGTTTTTTTCTCCTCCACTTTGTTTTCCTCTGATTTTTTCTCTTCTTATTTAAAACACACAAAAAAAAAATCAAAACCCGGAATGATACATTGATGGTAATTGAAGAGAAAAAAAAGAGGAAAAGAGAATGGTTATGCAGACCTCGCCCATTGGTGTTGACGGCTACAAAGATAAGGTTGTTGCTGTGGATTTTTGGTTCTTTTTATTTTTGCAAGTGTGTGTGAGTTCTTTTTCGTATATATGCCTTAATTGGTTCAGAACCATCAAATTTGAAGAAGCCACTCATTCTATCATCATCAAATGACGTGGCACTAAAATTGACCTCACTAACAACATTATTTTAAAATTTAACGGAAGGACTATTTTGCAATACTTATGCAAAAGATAGGGACTATTTTGAATTTTTTATTAAGTTAGGGACTAATATGCAACATGGGTACAAAGTCACGGACTAAATTGCCTATTTACTCATTTTGTTATCATCAAATGATGTGACATCTTTTAAGAGGCATGTCCACGTGTCATGCCACGTCATCCTTTAGTGTCACGTTGGATAGTCTATGTGATACTAAAATTGACCTCACTAATGACGTTACTTTAAAATTTAACGGAAGAACTATTTTGCAACACTTATGCAAAGATAGAGACTATTTTGAATTTAATATTAAGTTAAGGACTAATATGCAAAATGGATACAATCTTAGGGACTAAATTGCATATTCACTCATTTTTTTACTGCAAGAGATATAACATTAATTTTTGTTTTTATTTAACTCAATTAATTCCTTTTAATGCACATGTTTTGATCAAACTAAATAAGAAGAATTAGAATACCTTTGAACACGTTAGATATTGTTCTAATTGTTCAAGAAATGAATGACTCTTTACTTTGTGTCTTTTGTTTTCCATCATGATCTAATAAAGAGTCTGCTTTAATGACCAAAGAAAAATTAATTAAAAAATAATTTTATTTACCATAAATACTAAACATGTTATTTACATATTTACCCTTTGAGTGGAAAAATAAAATGATAAAAATGTCTCAGACCTACTTACTTTTATATATATATATATATATATATATATATATATATAAAGATAAAGATTAAAAAAAATTACAATGCATTGGTCAAAAGTTGGAAGTATAGTAATTTATGAAACAATAAGTTGAGCAAATAAATGTAAAAATCAAATAAAATTAGGTACAAAATCCAAATTGTAGGTAACTGATAACAGATTTAGTATTCGTGCAATGCAATCGATATAAACAGTTTATCTTTGAGTGATGAGTATTATATGAATTATATTAGTTGTAAATTTTTCTTAAGCTTTTACTAGTGCATAGTTATTAATGTTCAATTAAAAAAATCTAAAATTATAATAGAACCCAATTATTTTCATGTAATTTTAATTTTAAGCTGGTTTTAAAATAATTGTACATCCTTATGAGTTAAGTCTAAATTTCTTTTATTACATTCATAAAGAAATATTGATCTCCATCAGTGATATTTTATTTGTACTTATGTTAAATAAAATAAATCATTCAATGAATAAAATACATTTATATATATATTTAAAAATTTATAATAATAGATATAAAAAGATATAATTTTGCCATAATAATTTAGATGTTCAAGTGATTTCAAATAAAATGTTAATCCCCGTTAACTAATTGTAAATTTTCTACATGTTTTTATAAAAGCTAGCGAAAATACATGCATTATCGCCTTTTGTGTTCGCATTTTTACTATGCTGTTGTGTTTTATTACGCTAATTAGTTTATATTATTTTAATGAAAAAATTCGTAATACTAACTATACTATTTACTTCTTGTAAAGTAAAAAGACAGTTATGACATTTTTTAGTTCCTATTTATTATCACATATAATTGTATATTTTAAAATATTCTTAAAAAAAAACTTATTTTATATATCATTTTTTTGTGAATATTTTTTATATCTTTTAATTTATCATCAAATGCATAAACGTATGTATTTAACTCCTTAATTAAGTTTGATTATCTTAATTAATGAACATGATAATATAACAAAACGTTGCTAATATATCCATGAGATAATAAGTTAGTTTAAATTAACTTTTTACTAAATAAAAGAAAAATTATTATAAAATGTATAAAAACAAATACAACAGTCATGAGTGGATTGCTAACAAAAAAAGGTATTCTTATTCTCAAATTTTCATAATGGTTTGTTTGAGTGTTACTACAATGACCCGAGGTATAAAAAAATTATATATATATATATATATATATATATATATATATATATATATATATATATATAATTTGAAGTAGCATATATTTGTAAAACTGCATAAAAATGAAAGGTGATTTGGCTGTGGCTAATCCACAATATGTATAAATCAAATTTCAAAATTAAAAACAAATTATACAAAATGAAAGATTTATACATGATTGAACAAACTAAGATCATATGAACTAAAAAAAGATGATGTTTATGTCATTAATCATCTGCAAAATCCATTAACTAATAAGATATTACAATGGCCCGATCTGGTCCAATCCGGCCCGGTCATTGACTTGGTCGAGGTAGTGGGTCAGTGATCCAACCGGTAGACTAGTAATTGGTTCAGTTTGATCCGTTATATATTTAAAAATTCAAAATTATATATGTATTTATTACATACAAGTATATAACTAACATTATTTGATTAAGTAAAGTTCATTCATACTCCTAAATCTAAAATAACTATTGAAATATTAACGTTGATAACACAAGTTTTAATTCAATAAGACAATTACACAAGTCCATGATAAGTTTTGAAATGAAAACACAAATAACATCGACATGATAACATCCATAATTTACATTCAAGGAGCCAATATTGGGTCAACTTCAGGTAATCCTTCTTCATCAAAAGAATGAGACTCTTCACTGATATTGCTTTCATTTGGATTAACATTTTCCATGGTGTTTTTTGGTGGTTGTGGCACATCATCATCCTGATTTAGCTTACAATTTGCCGTGTTAATGCTCCCTAACTTTGCAATCACGTGGCTCTGACAAACAGGACAACCTTTTGAGTGAGAAGGTCAAGAAGCAATGGAAGGAACTGGAAGAAAATAAGTTGATGTGACTGTATTAGTATAAGTTTGAACTATTATTTTATATTAATTTTGTTCATCAACAGGTCGTATTGGAAAGCAATGCCGAGAGAGGTAGGCAACAATAGACCTTTTAGATTTTAGAGTGGCCATTTTTGTGTATACTTTGAATTTATCTTTTTTGTCTTATTTGATGTATTACTTTTTTCTGTGATCCAATGGCAACTTTTGTGTACAATGTACTAATCAAGAACCATTTTCTATAGCCTTTTCTGTTAGAGTTTTCTGCTTGGCGTCTAACTCTGCACATGTTACTAACTCATCAAGAACATATTTGAATCAAATTGATTATCTTTTATAAATATGTTAGATAACCTGAGGTTTTATATTTGGCATATAATTGTTTCTTTGTTTCCTATAAAATACGTTAGATGAACTAGTAGTTAATTAGTTATCATTTCAGGTACTAATACTTGCTTCCCGGAAAGAAGGATGCATGGACAGAGGAGGAGGAACTAGCTTACTATTACCAAATATACGACAATAAGTGGGCAGAAATTGTAAGGATTCTTCCTGGAAGGTACTTTGTTTGAATGTTAATATGCAGGTTTCAAAACATTCATCAATACGTATGTATAAAGTATGATTTTAATCATGTTAATATGATTTGATTTTGGTTATAGTTTTAAAAAAATAATCTGTTTATTTTGAGTCAATTATACTCTTCAATGAATGTTGAACTTGAATCCTGTTCACCATGCTTTAGTTTTGTGATGTCATAAATATTTAATTCCAACTTTAGAAAATATCATTCACCTCACTTCTTTTTCACTAGATTTCCCACTCACATTAAGGACTAAAATGTTCACTTCATAAAAGTGGAACAATGTAGGCTAGCAAAAGTGGAACAATAATATTGAAGACATTGATAAATGTACATGCTTTTCTGGTTTAAGTGCTACAAATCTTTCTGTATCTAATGACCCATGATAATTATTTGTATCTTTTTTGAGAATATCAAACTATATTGGTACTGAATTCAGGAACATAATGCTTTTATTTTGTGTTTGATAATGTGTATGTTTTTATATTTTTTGGACATGATTGTGACTCACTTTGCTTTGCTTGGAACAGTAAGATATGAAGCGCATCTATGGGATAACAGCCGTAGGCGAGAGGTTCAGGCCAGAAAAGGGCATCAAGGTTTTTTTTTTCTCTCTACGTGTTTTTTTAGTAGATGAATTAATTTGAACTTTGAAAATAAGAAAATGATAAGAGTAAATGAGTAAAATACAAAAAGAAATAAATAGGGACACTGACACTAGTATAAGACACGCAAAAGTATATGTAGAGGGAAATGACAACATATATACATTATATTTTGGAGTGTACGTATGTACAGTTATAACAAAGGTATATTCATGATATTAAATGTTATATTTTTTTTATAAAAAAAATAGTTTTGGATTTTTTATTGCTTGCTCCAAGGTGTTCGTTGATATTTTTTTCATAATTTTATTCTAAAAAGAGATACCATGATTTGTGACCTTTAATTATGAATTTGTACGTACAATATTTCATATATATATATATATATATATATATATATATATATATATATATATATATATATAAAATAAAAAGAAATAAAAATAGAGACTAAAAAAACAGAAAAAAATGTATATAAGATGGTCGATATACAAGAAAGATAAAAGAATATTATAAAGGAATTGTACAAATAATATATTAATCCTTTTAATAAGGAAACTTATATAGGAAGCAATTAATAAGAAGTGTAGGCGAAAGACTTGCTGAACCTTTGTAATCAAACTGCAATAGAACTTTTTTTTTCTCCATCAATTATTATTACATAATTTCCTAGTTTTGAGTTGTCATTCTGTTGCTAGTTTGATTACCTATCAAAACAAGAAAAACACATTGCAATTGTTTGGACTAGTTTTAATTTCTTCCAATTCCATGGCTGGGAAAGATAGAATCCTAATTTTGGGACCCACTGGTAGACTACTAATTGAAGTCCAGTTGAAGATCAATGTAGCAATAAAAAAAGCTGGAAACGTCAAGGTTAGTCCTTTTTATTGAATAATGTTAAATTCTTATATACTATGAGATGAGGATTGAGGAGTGATTAAATTAATTTCTTTTCAGTTGATTTTGTGGTATAAAAATAATTAATGAATGTGTTGCACGTGCTTTATCATCTATTAGGATTAAGATTAGGATCAGGATGTCTGAATATAAGAATTTTACATGATAAAATATATTTTTTAGTTTTTTTTAAATATAATTAAATTAAATTTTGTTCCATAATTTTTTTTATTGTTTTTCATTCTTAAATTTTAAAATTTGAATCATTAAAAATTAATGATTTTCACATTTAAATACATATTACATCATTAAAAGTTAATTACAGATTATTTAAAAAAAATTAACACTTATAAGAATCAAAATCAATAAATTTCTTTTAAAGACTAAAGTCATATTTGGCTAGATTTGTATAGATTCAAGAATATTTTAACCAAACTTATATACATTAAAAATAATATTATGTTGTCCAAAAATATTTATATATTTTTATTAATGGCTAGTTTATTGAATAAAAAGTATTTTTATATCTAACTATTATAGAATAATTCAATTTGAAGAATGAGAAGCCACGATTCCAATTGTAATGGAGTTCATCATGGGATGTATTCGTGCACCCAATCCCATCCAAACTTATATACATTAAAAATAGTATTATGTTGTCCTTTTCGGTGCACTCTATTTTTTGACTAAATATTGGTAGTTACTTTGAGTCTAGGTCATTCAGAGATAAAAATAGAAAATAGTTGATACGAGAATATTTGTCAAAACAAATTTACAAGTTAGTTGAAAATTAAACTTATAAATTAGTTGAAACTCATAAGAGCTGAAATAATAAAAATTTATAAGCTAGCTAGTTGATTGAATAAAAATATTTAATAATATTAGTCAATAAGCTAATTAATAAATATAAAATGACATAAATATTTTGATTTAATTATTTTAAATAAAGAGAGATATCAAATAAATTAACAAGGATTTAATTACTTGATTTCATTATAGGCCAGATCGATATGTTGCATCGTTTGGCAAGTTTTCCTATCATTATTCATAATGGAGATCCAGTGTGCCATTTGTTGAGCAATTGCAAGCTCTTTCCAAGAACTTATCAATGAGGGAAAGGTGATTGATTTCACTCAATTTACTTCATGCTTTAGCTTTCCTAGTTTTCTAACGATTTCTAGTGATTTGTGTTGGTTTTGGCTTAGAGAAACTGAACACATTTTTTTATTTTCTAAAAGTATTTATTCCAACTGAAAATATTGATATTTCCATGAAATTA